>NC_133787.1:5777461-5851706 GCF_003597395.2 Chelonoidis abingdonii | reverse complement strand
GGCTCGGAAGGCAGCGGCGCCCCGGGAGCCTAGCGCGGGGTGGAGCGAGCCGGGGGCGCTGCAGGGTCCCTGCTGCGTCTCGGGCTCCCACGCCGGCTCAGTGACGGGCGGGGGCTCTCTGCAGTGGCAGCCCCGAGCCGGGGCCGGGAGAGCCTGACCTTGCCGTCCCCCGGGGGGCGCAGGACCACCGGCAGCAGCATGGGCGGGAGGGCTGGTCTGCGAACCGCCAGCCCCACCTGCCTGCCGGGCTGGACCCTGCACCCGACGGGCTCTGGCAAGATGCTGGGCTGGAGCCTGCTGCTGCTGCTGGCTTCCGTGGGGCGCAGCGAGGCGGCGGAGGATGGCGAAGTCAATGCAGAGGTAGGGGCCCGTGGATGTCGCTTACCTGGGGGCAAGTGTGGGTATGCCAGGGGGCAGCCCGGCGGTGCCTAGCCAAGGGCTTCCTTGGCATCTAGCCGGGCTGGGGGAGCCCCCCCCCCCGGCTTTGCCAGCTGGGGTTTGAGGGGAGCTCGCCTGCCCATGGCATTGTGGCTTGGGTTTGTCTCTTCCCTGATCCATGACTAGAAATTGTTCACTAGCAAAACGACAGCAGCTGCCCAGCCTAGCTTCTCCCTGCAAGTGATGGGGTGGCTGGGGCCTCGTGAGACCTGCCCTTGGGGCACCCTGCGTGAGTAGGTTCTTGGGTTGCTTAGCCAGGAACCGTGCTTTAATAAAGGCACACTTGTCTCCCCAGGCTTGGGTTGATTTGCCTGCGCTTCGAACCTGCCTGTTGCTTTCACTCTGCCCACTGATTGAAAAATCCTGTTTTGTGAGAGCACGGCTCCGCTTTCCGGCACCCCCTTGCGATCCCGGGGGGCAAACTGGCCCTGCTCCCTCAAGGAGCTGCCACGGAGCCCTGTCACTGTGTTCTGGGCCATCATCACCAGGCCTGAAGTGGTCAATCGGGGGGGGCTACAATGCCAGATAATGGGGGGGGGGGTAGATTTGTGAAAAGTGACTGTGGCTTTGAATTAAGAAGTGTGCAGGTCCCTGAGCTCGATTAGGTCTTGGGTGTAAATTCCCGTGGAACTAAGCAGGTTAATGCCTTGCGCTGCTCTGCCCCAACATTGTAGCTGTAACATTTCCATTCTCCAGCTCTGGTTTTGCTCGGTTAGAGGATCCCCTCTATATCCATGTGTGTTTAGGTACAACAACGCACTTGGCTTCTATCATCTCTATTATATGAGCTATCTGCGCACTGGTATTACTTCTGCATGGGTTTGGTTGGTGGCCCCTTCTGTCTCTGGTCTCACCCGCTCCCCTCACCACCTTTCCACCAGCCATAAGTTGCTATGTATTGTACAGTCACTTCCCAGCCCCTGTCTGTCCTTCCTCCCTTATGGGAAAGCCAGAGGCTGCAGCACTGTGCTAGCTCAAGTTCACATTTAGCTTCCTCCGTGGGGAGCGAGGGGAATGTGAGCTGGGAGTGATCTGATTGAAGTACAGGTGCAGAGAGACCAGGGCACTTGCTGCTGCCCTGCCCAGGGGGCTAGAGATCACATCCTGGTCTCTGCCTCTAGCTCCATTGGCAGCTGATCTTGCAAGATGGCGGATGAGCCCAGCTTCAGTAGGAGTGGAAGGCACTCAGCACCTTTCAGGACCTGGCCCTTGACTAGTACAGGCTGGGAGTGCTACAGAAGCAGTAGGCCAACCTCCCAGCCTGAAGAGGAAGCTCTTTGTTGCTCATTGGGGACCCCTTCTGGCTGTTGGGAAAGGAGGTGTTGACAGGGCTCTGGGAGAGGATCTGTGCTGCGTGGTGGAGATGGAAGCCATTTGGCCCTGAACCAGACCCACCTTCTTAGATTTAGCCTCCAGATGGTGTTTGGGTGAAATGGGCCATGGCTGCTGATGACAAGGAAACAAGACACGAGTCTGATAATCCCACACCCCCTTTATGCTCCTGGCTTTGATCATGGTGGTCTCTTGGCATAGGCCCAGCACTGGGATAGCAGGGGGTGCTGTGGATGAGGACTAAAGTGCATTACTGGATCTGTGAAGAGACCACAACTGAACTAGGAAGGGGCTGGCCAGCTGGGATGGAAGTTAAATGGTTGAACTTCAGGAGGAGGAGGTGGCTGGCTCTGTTAATGACTGCAGCCCAGTGGTTGCTGGCAGGGCAGTGTTCTGTTTTCTCCATTATCCCCATGTGCATAATACGATTGGAGGAGGGCTGGCATGGGCAGGATGTGTCGCTCCCTATTTATACGTGTGCAGTCCCTGCCCTCCCGCCGCCACAAGTCCCAGGAGAGGTTCTCCGTGCCCAAGGAACTCTTCTCTCTACCCGCCAGCACCAAAACATCACAGCCTGACAGTCAATGACAGCGAACGGCTGGAAACAAGGCAGGTGCCTCCTCCTGCTGGATGCAGAGAACATTTTCACTAAGTCATTCTGGTGCTGATGCATATCCATTCTGGACCCTGCGGCTCAAACAGAGACTAGGGAACTGTGGGAGCCAGTGGGTGTCTTGCCATTGAGTTCAGGGGAGCCTGACGAGGCTGTAGGCTTATACAGGAGGGAAGTCGGTTTGAGTCTTGTAACAAGTGATGTATGGAGTAAAACAGGAGAGTTGAGCGAGATGTTGCTGCAGTTCAGGCCCTGGCTGACACGTGGGGTGAGCTGTCTGATGCTCCTTGAGCCTCAGCAGTCAAAAGGCTAGTGGCCGAGTAAAGAAATAAGAGAGTTATCTTTAAATGACAACTGACTGGTCCTATAAGGAGAGGGAGTGGGGAATGGAAGGCAGAGCCTTTCACTGCTAGGGCATCGCTTCCAATCCAGCTGCAGGCCAAGGAGTGGGAGAGCCAGTCCAGGCAGCTAGTCACCTACAGCTGACAGGTGGTTCAGCAATCTGTGTGACCACGGTAGTACTGTCATTCCAGTTGAGTCCCTAATGCCTAGGTGTCCCCCAGCACATTGGCCCCTTGGTGGTGGTTACAGCTGAGAGGCTAAGGATTGACTGGGCCTGCAAACAGAAACATCCTGCCCCAAAAGGGGACCTGTCCCCCTATGGTTCAGGCTGGGGGTGAATTGCTGGGCTGTGGTGTGGCCGGAGACACTTGCATCCACAGGGCCAGTGCACAGAGAGGGCTTCAAGCTGGCACTATGTTCCCATCCCTCAGAAACAGTCTGGGTGGGGGAGGAAAAACCTCTGATGTCTGCGTAGCACCAGGCCACCCCGTCCACCTTAGCAGGTGACTCTGCAGGGTTGGATAAAGCAGCAGATGAGGAGCCCAAGAGAGCTGAGGCCAGGTCCGTGTGAGACGGGGGGGGGGGGGCATTGGCATGGGTGTATATAGCAGTTTCCCTTGTGAAGAGCTTCTGTCTTGCTGCTGCCCTTGAGCTGTGTCTAGGGAGTGTAATCAAGGCCTGTGCAGGAAGATCACTGCCTCACCAGCTGTCTGTGGAGTTTAATCTGGATGCTGCTTTCCGCCTGCTGGTCCGGCTGGGGCTCTGTCCTAAATGAGACTTCTGGACCGGTGCTGCGTTCCCTCCACCAGCACCTCAGCTCTTGCCTCACAGCCGCCAAGCCCTGACCTGATTGTAATGAGCTGGGCTGGGTAGGGCAGGGAATTCCTACAGGGCTCTGGTTACTGAGCTGGTTTTCTCCCTCCGCCCAGCAGGTTCTTCCCACTTAGCCCTGCCTGGGAGTGCAGAGGTCATGAATCTGGCCTCACAGTGGGGATACTAAATGCTTAGGAGTCTGGAGAGCCTTCCGCTTTCACCGGTGTGTGTATGTGCATGCACGTTCAGATGGCTTGGCCAGGAATGAGCCACGTCTCTGCCCATCCTTTGGGCTGAACTCAGTGTGAACCCTGAAGGTTCCAGACGGACTCGCTTCGCTCCTGTTGCTGGCAGGATCCTAGCTGTCAATATGTCACAAGGAAGGTGTTGCCCCAGTTCCGCTGCCTTGTGGCACTTGGCGATGTGTCATGGGTCAAGGGCATAGTGAGCCCATCTCCTGCCCCATCCCCATTGCAGAGACAGTGACTGTATAGTGCCACAGCAACACGCAGATCTCATGTGCCACCCACAATGGCTCTGGCACAAAACTCCTGCCATCAGGGAACTTCAGGAGACCCACTGTCAGGCAAGATAGCAACCTACGTTTGAGAACATGATTGAAAGGTCACCTTGGCTGAACGGAGAGCCTGGCCCGTTCAGTATTCCCAGTTGCTGGGTTGCAGTGAGGGCTGATGAGTAGGAGATATGTGGTGGGATGAGAGGACATTGCAGGATGTGGCTGTCTTTGGAGTTTATAACCAATTATCTTTACTTTGAGGGCCTGGTTTTTCTGAGAACTTGTCTGCATATAAAAATACATCTAACTAATTAGCATGCACAATTACAGTGATTGCACATGCAAATTAGGTAGCTGCCCAAGTACATGGTCATTTGCATGCACCAGCATCGTGACGCTCTGCAATTGCGACTTATGCCCCTGTGCTCCAGTGGGTAAATTCATGTAATACAAATGAAAGAAGCGTCTCAATTTCCACCCTTTACAACATCTTGAACTATTACAGAGAGAAGAAAAAGCAAGCAACTTGCTAACCTTACATCCACTTGCAGCCAATGAAAGGCAGCTCACAGCATGCAGTGAGCAACATGTCCAGCAGGGGGCAGCAGACTGTAAAATTTTCATTCCTAGGCCTGGCTTGAAAACCAGCTGGAATTTCAGTGGGAGTTGACTAGAAACTAATATTCAGTAGCCATCACAGGACCCTGTGAGCATCAAACAGGCGTTGGTTTTGTCAGCTGGATTCAGGTGAAGTGAAGGTTTCACTTATCTAGCAAGAGGCAGCGGATGCCAGAAAGCTCAGTGAAGACTAGGGCATTGCCGCCTCTTGTTTTGTTTGTACTGCACCTAGCGCAGTGGGGTCTCGAGCCGTGCCTGCAGCCCCTTGGTTCTGCTACAATGTAATTTAATAATAATAAAGAGCTGCCTGATCATCAGGCCAGGACCCCTGCTTGGAAATGTTTACTGGTCCTGTAAGTATTTGCACTAGCTGTAGAGTGCTTCTAGCCCTTGCACATTGTAAAATGTTGGCTGTTAACATATGGGTGTCACTTAATGAATGACAAGGGGGGTTTGTAATAGCTTTGTTGCTATGAAATGTTCATGGCTCAGTTGTTTCAGAGAACTGAAAGGCAAGGATGGCACTCCAGGGGCAAAGGTGCTAGAGTGGGAGTCAATGTGAGCTGTAGTCCCGTTTTTGTTCCGGTTTGTGTGGGGTTTTTTTGCTAGTAACCTGCTGTGTGATTTTGGGCAAGTCCCTTCGCTTCTCTGGGTCTCACTTTCCCCATCTGTCCTATCTACAATCAAGTGTAAGCTCATCAGGCCAGAGGCTGCCTTTTATGATGAGTATGTACAGCACCTCGTGCAATCGGGCAGCTAAAGACTAGTGTAATTATAATACATATCCTTCCACTGGGTTGTCATCACCTGGTGGTGTTCCTGGGATGCTGTTCCCATGCTTGGGAAGTTCCTCCTTCTACACTGATGCAGTGGTGAAAATATCCTACGTAGGGCAAAAAAAACAAGTCTCTGATCTCTTCTCCACTTGGTATTTCAGTATGTCCCAGGGAAGGCTTTACCATCCACACCTCATCTGGAACAAAATCCTCCTCCCGGTTGGGTTTAAATGTTCATATGTATGCAAAAGCTGCTTTTCCCCATCTGCATGTGTAGGGGAGGCAGGGTTACCTCGTGGTTACAGCAGCAGATGAGGCAGCAGGAGGCCTGCCGCTGATTTACTGTGGGATCTTGCTCTAGCCCTTCTGTGCCTCACTTTCTCGCATCTGTGAAATGGGGATAAACACTCATGTTTGTGAAGTGTTTTGAGATCCTAAGAGGATAGGTACAAGCGGAGTGCAAAGTCATGGGGTGCCGTTCAATGTAGCGAATCCATTGCCTGGATTTTGCCCCAACAGCTAGGTATTAGTAGTGAGCCTCTTGATAAAAGGCAGGCAGCCAGAATACAGGAGAATCAGATCCTATCTCATTGGGCTAACCCTGAGAGGTAGTACCCAACCCTAACTCCCATTGGAGTCAGTGGGGCTTTGTAGGGGACTGCTCCTCTCAGACCAGACCCCACACTCACTGGCCTTACAGCAGAGTCCATCTGTACCACTCCCTAGTGTGAGCGTTGTCTCATCCAGTAACATGGGCCCAGACCTACCGGCTGATGCATTCGACACCCTCTTCCAATGCAAATCAGTGGGAAATGGGCATCCAGATACCCAGTGGCAGTTGAGAATCACGTTCATCTTTGTGCAGTGGCATAGCACCACCCTGGGGCCTCCTGAATTCAGCAATAATTTGTTGTGGAATACACCTCCTGCTGCAGGATTGTGGTCCAGAACAGAAGTGTTTATAGTCTTTCTAGTCCTCACAATTACAGGGAAAGCTTTAAAAATGCAAATAGAAAATAAACTACCGAAATGCTGTCTGCCTGGGCCTGTAGACAGCCTGAAACAGGAGCTCTGAGAGGTTGGAACACTTCAATCTGATTAACTCTGAAGCCTAGTGATGACAATGTCTCCATTGGATCTGTTTCACTAGTGATCATTTTAGCAGAAACATCCAGCTGAAGTGCTTACCCCCACAAAGCCAAACTGCCTCATACACCTCCTCGGGCACTCAAAACCCCAGCTACTCGCCCCCTCAGGCCAGCCCCCTCAGCGGCCCCCTCACGTCAATCCAAAAATTTGTAGCATATTAAAAACTGAAATATAAAGATACATTCTATCTATTGTAGTCTAATCTCCAGATAAGCAAGGAGCTACTGAAATTGAATTATATGATCAATTTCATGTTTTAATTCATTCATACCCTCCAATATAGAATGTAAATGAAGCTTCTGCAGAATTTCTACTTCCCTAGCGTGCCACTGAATTCAGGGCCCCCGGGCAGAATTTAGCCGTGGTGCACACAGGGTACAGGTCTATTAACAGTTGCCGAATGGACACTCGCTCCTTGGCTCTTTCAGCAGACTCCTCAAACAGCCGTTCGAACCAGCTCTGAGGCAGTGGGTTGAAGCTCACCTGAAATGATTCAGCATGAATGGATACTCCTGAGACTATCCAGTTAGCGTCCCATGGCTGTAGTGGGTCATTCAGTGGCGTGTTAGCACTTGCACTGTTGGAGCCGGGGCAGGGTTGCAGTCCTGTTTGAGAAGCTTTGCTTTTGACCTCCAGGTTTCGTCCTTTTCGAAGGATGGTATGAGCCTTCTTGGCAGGGAGAGTGGGGGAACCCGCAGATGTTTAAAGAAATACCTAAGTGCCTCACACAAGCACATGCTCCATATTGCAAAGAGGTCTTTGTTAAACGAGGCACCCTAGAACCTGCTGTAACAATAGGCAGCTTCCATGTACAGCAAGAGTCCTAGGGAGGAGCGTTTTGCCTGAGGGACTGACATTCCTTAGCACAGTGATGGTTAGCAGGTGGCACACAGCACCGATCTCACTGTGCTGTGCTATCAGGGGAGCAGATTACTGAGTGACCTCCTGGCCTCTGAGCTCGCGCTCTGGCTCAGCTGCAGTCCTCTTGGGGCCGTGCCTTAGTACTCCTGGGACAGGTGCCCACGGAAGCTGAGTCCGGGGCTGCTCCAGGCTTTCAGTTGCCTGCCTGGCCATGCATCTGACTGGTGGTGACCTGGGTCCTGTCAATGGCATGGTCCCTCTGTGTGCTGGCAGCTTAGCCAAAGGTTTAGCTCTTCTGGCCCGAAGGCCTATGATGTGGGGTGTCGCACACCTGTGCTACGGGTCTCTGCCTCCCCCACCACTGGGCTCTGGGCCAAGCCCATTCCTACGCATCCTGGCAATGGTGTTCAAGTGAGATGGTGCTTCCATTAGCCGGGCAGGGCGTAGCCTGAGCAGCTAGCTGCTGTGCTGGGGAGATTGGCAAGGCCTGCAGGGAAGGGATCTCCCAACTCCCAGGCTTTCCCTTTACAGGCTAGCAGCCCCTGCCCTGTGTCCACATGTCCGCAGGGAGCCCAGCACACAGAGATGTTCGCTGAACGGGAACTGGATTCTGCAGCACTGCCTGCCCCAGCTTGTGGGGTAACCACCTCCCTCCCCATGGCTGGCCGTGTTGTTACCCAGGCATTCAGACTCCGTGGTGACTGGCTGACATGGTTTCCCTTGAGGTGGTCTTGTGACTTGAGCGCTGCCCTGCATTGAATTCTGGGCTTGTTCCTGAGTGACCTTGAGCAAGTCATTTCACCTGTCTGTGCCTAAGCCCCCAGCAGTAAAATGGGAACATGGACCCTTACTTTCTCCTGTGTCTGTTGCGATTGGAAGCAGAGACTCTCTCTCACTGTGTATGTACAGTGTCCAGCACAAAGGGGCCCTGGTCTTGGCAGGGACCTCTGGATACAAATCGTGATAGACCACACATGCCTGTAGATCAGATTGCTATGAATCAGTTAGCAAATCCATTGATTTATTAAAAAATCTGTTGCTCCACTCTGAGTTAATCAGGGCTGGTATCAGTGTAAGGAAACAAACCAGGCAGGCTGCTGTATCTTCCTAGTGCAAGAAGAAACATGATCCCAGCTCTTAATAGGTTCCAAGAACCTCTCCCCAGCACATGCTCAGGGCTGGGATTTCCAAGAGGCCTGACCCTGCCCTTGTTTGAGCGAGGCTACAAAGCACTCTGGGATCCTTTGCGTGACACGGCCGGTAAGTCATTATTGATTTGGAGCCATTGCCAGGGAACTGTGACTGCAGCTAATGGAGCAGAGAGGAGATGTTGTCAGGGCCTGATCCTGCGAAGTGGTGAGGACCCACACTGCCTTCAATGGGGGAGACAGTGTGGTCAGGGCTCAGCCCCCAGCCCAGCTCTTCTAGGGAGATGTTAAGGAAACCAAGCTGTTTGATGCGGGGTGTCTCCAGCCAAGTCTGAGATGGGGGATGGGACACCTGCCTGGCTGGGGGAAGTGGAGTGAAAGGAAGTAGGTTAGGTCTATGGCTGTCTCCCACTGTCATGCTCAGTGATTGTGATCCCAGCTGCAGCTTCACCTGTCTCCCCCGTCCCACCCACCCCCCACCGAAAACCAGCTGCAAGAGCCCAATGGTTTGGTCCAGTAATGCAGTCCACTCACCTGGCCCTTGCCCTGCCTGGCAGGCATTGGCCATTGTGGAGTGGGCAGCCAGCAGCCCCATTCCTCTGCCATGCTCGTGCTCAGTCACTGTGCATGGCTCACGGGCATCCTGTTCTACAAGGGTTTGCCCACGACACGTGGTGGACAGGGCAATTCTGTGTGCAGCACATTCATTCGAGCAGGAGGCCAGGAGTCAAGTGAGCTGGATTCTTGGCCAGAGTCTGCCACGAGTTTGTTGTGTATCCATAGTCAAGTCATGCCCCATCTCTGTTTCCCCAAATGTAAAACAAGGCTCATGAGCCCTCTGTCTGTCACGCTCTGTCTCTCACTGAGGAGTGAGGATTCATTGGTGACCTGCTAATTATTCACAGTGAAGCCAGCTCACAATGCCTCTTCACACAAGAGCATGTTTATCAGCCAACAAAATGCAAGTTCAAAGTGGTGTTAGCAACCAGCGCTCTGCCGCGGTTCCCCATGCCTCAGCTCACCCTGCCCCACTGAATCCCAACAGCCTCCGCTCTGCTGGGCGGGAGAACATGGGAATGTCTTTCCCCCAGCTCCACTGATGTCTGTTACTAATCAGTCGTTCCAGTGCTTACAGTGTGACAGAGATGTCTAAAGCACCTAGGATCGCCCCTCCAGGGAGAGATTTCTGACTTCACACAGCCCGAAATCTAGCCTGCCACTGGCACACCGAAGGAGTAACACCGTGCCCTTCTCTAGTGCTCTCCAGCCGTGGCTTTCAAAGCACTTCTAAAAGAGTACTTGTGTCATAAATGGATAGGTAAGGTAAGGGTTAAGTTTCTTTTACCTGGAAAGGGTAACCAAACACCTGACCAGAGGACCAATCAGAGAACTGGATTGTTTAAAGTCAGGGGCGGGAATTTGTATACCAGGGGTCTTTGTTGTTTGCTCAGCTGTGAGTAAACAAGGTTTCCTCCTAACTCCATCTTATCTTAAAGTTTCTTCTAAACATCTGTAAGTACCCAGGGAACGCAAAGTAATTCGGCTATGATGATCTTTGTG
This sequence comes from Chelonoidis abingdonii, assembly GCF_003597395.2. Classification (NCBI taxonomy): domain Eukaryota; kingdom Metazoa; phylum Chordata; order Testudines; family Testudinidae; genus Chelonoidis; species Chelonoidis abingdonii. The sequence continues at coordinate 5,841,539 of NC_133787.1, read as the reverse complement.
GTGTATTTACCTGTATGTTGATTTGTTGGACTGGTTTAATTGGGCTATCTTTAAATCAGACTGTTTTTTCATATCTTCTTATAAGCAAGAGCCTGTATTGAGTTTCTTAATGCAAGATTATTGTTTTATATTTTCTTTCTATTTTTATATAAACTTTTTCTTTTAAAACGTGTGGAAGTTTCTTTTCCTAGGGAGGCAAAGGGAAGGGAAAAGCCAGGCTGTGAGCTATTTTCCTATTGCTTTCAGGGAAGGAGCAGGCTACGGGGCAAGAGACAAAGAATCCTCTCTGTTCTCTTGTGGTTGAAGTTTTTTTCCTGTTACTGCTACGAGAGCAGACACGGGGGAAGGCAAAGCCAAGCTGTTGGCATTTTGCATCTCAATTGTCCTGAGGGTAGAGAACGCTTATCGCTTGGGAAGCAGAGAAACCGGTTTCTGGGCAAGCCGGGGAAGGAGGGGAGAAGGGATATTTCCCCCTGCTTTTAGCATCCAAGGGATTTGGAATCTGGAGGTCCCACCCAGGGAGGGTTGGGGACACCAGAGAGAGGAAAGGGGGAGGTCAGGCCCCCTAAAGTAAATTACCTACCTGACCTGGTGGCAGCCCAAATACCCAAGCTGGTAGTGAGCTTGGGGGAGTTTCAGGTAAGCCCCCAGACTTTTGGACGCAAAAGTCCAGGTTTGGGACAGGACCAGATTGTGGACGCTAAAGTTCAGGTCTGGGACTGGGAGGCTAGATTACCACAACTTGATCCTCACAAACCTCTCCCAAGGCAGATGCAGCAGGTTAGCTCCATGGTACAGGTGGGGAAACTGAGGCATGATGAGATTAAGTGACTTGCTCATGGTCACGTAGTGAATCCGTGGCAGCAGTGGACTAGAGCTTAGGAGCCGTAGCTAACTGGGCTCTCAGACAACAGAAGAGTCCCCTGTCAGAACACTGTAAACCTTAGCACAGCCAAGTCGCAGGAAAGGCTGTAAGTGTAGCTATGACCATGCGGATGTGGAGATGCTTTGCCGCTAGAGGCAGTAAGGCCTGCTCAGGGGCTGGTGAGGATCTCACGCCCAGGTGGCTTAATGCTCCCAAAGGGAGGAGGGGGCCTCATCAGATCCTGACTTCAGGCTACACAGGCAGAGCTTAGCTGGTGACTGCAGTGTCTGCATTTGGGTTTGCATCTGTGGCTGCTTTCCCAGCTCCTTTCACCGGCATTTGGGGGTGGGGGGGGCTGAGGGGCATCACTGTGGTAGTTGGAGCAATCTGCAAGGAACCCTGCTCTTCATCAGCTGGGCCCCCTGGCTTAGAGGATTCACTGGAAGGCAAAGTTCTTTGGGGCGGCTCGTGCTGTAAATGACAGCCAAGTCCCTCGACAGCCATAGAACGAAGGGGGGGGCCTCGGCCCTTTGCTAGCCTGGCTGCGTGTGCCCCGCCTCGAGCTGTGGATTTGCACCAATAGAGCCACTCCCAGCATCAGGCTTTGAACTGCTGGATGAGACCGAATTGTACGATGGGAGGTTAGAGGAAAGGCAGCGCAGCTCCCAGCACTTCTGGCTTTGTGTTGTGCCTGCCCTGCTTCCCGCTGGTCGGCGTGAGGCCGGTCTCAGACCCCGAGGCTCTCCCCTGGTGGCACTGGGCACTGGCTGTACATTGCTGGCAGGAAGTAATGAGTTCTTCTCAGCCCGTCCCAGTGGGCCAGGGAAGAGCTGACACTGCAAATTGGTTTATTCTGCCCCTTCTCCTCCCAGCCCCTTTTAAGGAACCATCAGATCAATGACAGAAGCCTGGCTGAATTAGCTCAAATGATTTTGCTTCGGGCAAGCAGCCAAGTATTTCACACAAAGAAACCATCTCCTTCCCTGTTGCCTTCTTTGTACCCATCCTTTCATCTCTGGGCGCTGACTCCATTTCCACACACACATCACATATATTACAAGAAACTGAGCTAACAGGAAGCATCTGGTGGGAAAACAGTCCCCTCCCGAACTTTCACTGGGCAGGTCTCCCTCTTGTCCTCCATACCCTCTCCCCCCACTGTCCTCTTCCCCTGGGTCTAACCTGGACTGTGAACTCCTCTGGGCAGGGATGGGGCTCTGATTTGCTTCCCACCCGTAGACCCCAAAACACTTTACAAAAAGCAGCTATTACTGCCCTCATTGTACTGCTGGGGAAACTGAGGCAGCAAGGTGGGTGGGCTAATCTGCTTGGGTGGTGAGTGTCCAACACTGAGGGTGGATTTTCAGCACCTCTGAAAAGCAAGCTCTAAGGGGACAGCTTTTCAATTCAGCTCCTCAAACAGTGGTCAGATTTCCAAAGCTCCTGGGCAAATCCTGCCCCAAGGTCACACAGAGTGTGTCTACACAGCAAAGAAAAATCCGCAGCTGCTCCATGCCAGCTGACTTGGGCTTGCGAGGCTCTGGGACCTTCCCACTGCGCAGGGTCTAGAGCCAGAGCCAGGACCTGAGCCCGGAGGTTTACACAGCTGCGAAAGAGCCCCGTAGCCAGTCCCCGAGCCTGAGTCAGCTGGCATGGGCCAGCAGCAGTTTTTTCTTTGCTGTGTGGACACACCCCCAAGGAATCCACAGCAGGGCTCAACCTGCCACGCTCACTATTAAATAAAACACTGGCTTTCCCCAGCCGCCTCCTTGCTCTGCATTTTATCTCCTGCCTCACCCACGGGTTGACATGTTAATCTGCCTCTTCAGGATGCAGCCACCTCTGAAGTTCCCTGCACTAACGAGGGTTGTTTGCTAGGGCTTTGCAGTGCTCCCTTGTCTGCAGATGGCTGCTTGTGAGGGGCTTAGAGCCAAGTGAGGAAAAAAGGAAACAATAACATGAAAGGGTCAGGAGTAACCAGCGCTAGAAAAGCAGCAGCATGTTCCGCTTTCCCTAGCCTCCCCTCCCACTGACCCTTCTCCAGTTGGATTTGCCAACCCCCTGGGCTATATTCCCGGCCAGCATGCCGCCTCCCAGCCGATGCCCATGTGCTGATGCTTCCTGGAATCTCCCTGGCCACATGATTGGCACAGTCCCTGGTTTTCCACCCCTCTCTGCCCCCTCTCTGTGACAAGCATGTGGGTTGCCAGTTGTTGTTACCGTCCAGCGGGGTGGCCCAACCTAGGATACGTGATCTCGGCTTGGGGAGGGATCAGTTCTGGCCAGCAGCCTGACAGACCCACATGTGCAAAAGGAGGTTAAAAATAGTAGGTAAATAAAAGCAAAGGGTTGGAAGAACAGGAGGGAGATCAAAGCCTTATTATCTGCCATGTAAACAGCCCCCCAGAGCCTCCTGGGCCTGGAATGTAAACAGCCCCTTTTCCTTCTTATTTGTCCTTTTTTCAGAGCGGCAACATCAGGATCCCAGGTCTCTAGAGGGGTCCGTGAAGGAGCAGCCCCTTATGGCTAGAATCATTTATTTGCATTACCTGGGTACCTCACAGCCCCGGTGAGCTGAGGGCCCCCTTGTGCTAAGGGCTGCAGCCAGTCTCTGTCCCTTGCTACTCCCCTGAGGCTGGGGTGTGTGTGTGGGGGGGGGGGAGGGTGATCTCCCCCAGGTGGCTAGAAGGCAGCACACAGCAAACATGGGAGCAGTTCCCAGCAGCGGAGTGCCCAGGCTTGTCCCAGCAGCATGGGAGTAGCCAGCTAAACTGGACCTTTGGAGCCTGATGCCTTGACCCCAGCAGTAAGCTCACAAGCAGACCTTGTGGCGACTGTGTAGAGGGGCACGCCGGAGACTGAGGGCAGGGACGGGGCTGTTTTCCCAAGGGGCTGCGGAGACTTTTCCGTCCAGGGTAACAGTCTGACTCCAGACCAGGTTGGTAGCCACACAAAGGCCTGAGCTGGAGGTGGAAGGTTTGCCATTTTCTCCCCAGCCCACTGTGCCAGCCAGGCGCCCGGGACCATGGGCACAGGGAAGGCTCAGCATGTGACTCTCATGCCTCTTTTGCAGGCCTGGCTCCGGCTGTATGGCTACCTCCCGCAGTCCAGCCGGCAGATGTCCACCATGCGGTCGGCGCAGATCCTGGCCTCCGCACTCTCCGAGATGCAGAGGTTCTATGGGATCACGGTGACGGGCGTCCTGGACGAGGAGACCAAGCTGTAAGCGTGTGAAAGCGTGTAAGCTCCCCTCCCTCCCGGGCCCTGGGACGCTTCCAGGAGACACTGGCTGGACAATCCGGCACGTCAGGGTGGGAGGGCCCCCCTCCCAGGGCAATGGAGGAGATGGAGCTGTCCTCCCCTTTCAGCCCCGAAGGACCCCAGCTCCCGACACCCTACATCTGGCAGGCCTCCATTTCATCTCCCCAACCATAATAACCGCCTGACTCTCCCCAGTTCCAGACACTCCCAGATGGGTGGGACTTCGAAACCTGTCTGGTGCCCCCCGCATCTAGCTTCCCAGAGCCTAAGGTCTGGTCTGCTGCTGGGCGTTGAGCCGCCCCTGCACAGCCAGTGGTGCTGCCCCACCCCCTCCACTATGTTCTGCTGTCTGAGTCCTAGCATGAGCCCCACGTCCTCAGTCCTCACTTCCCCCAGGTGGATGAAGCGGCCTCGCTGTGGTGTCCCGGATCAGTTTGGAGTCCAGATCAAAGCCAACATGCGGCGGAAGCGGTACGCACTCACTGGGCGGCGCTGGAGCCAAACCCACCTGACCTTCAGGTATTGGCGCTCAGCCCACTGGGCCTTGGCTTCGAGTGCTCTGCGTCCACACTCGTGCGTCACTGGGTGCTGTTTGGCCTCCCAGGCTGCTAGGCCAAACGCAGGATGCAGCAGGGGCAAACGGCTCGCCACCCGGGGCCTGATTCTCACTTACTCTAGTTTTACAAGGCTGTCATTCCACTGACGTTAGTGGAGCTCCTCTTGATTTACAGCAGGGTGAGCAAAGGAGGGTCATGCCCAGGGCACAACCCCCAGGTGGGGCAGCAGGGCTAGGGACCGGAATCTGCTCCGCAGCCATGCGTCAATCTACCTGGGGCATTATTTCAGCTGAGCAGCACGTACAGCAGATGGCCCATTGTCCGGGCCTCGCCACAAAACAAGCCCTCCCTACCCCAGGCTCAGCGCTAGGTGCTACGCAGCTGCCATGTCAGTCTGCCCAGGTGCCGTGCCGCTGTTAGTTAACGAGCAGCCTACTGGGTCGATGCAGTGTGCTGTCTCTAACTTGCCTCGGGGTGAGCTTGTCGGCTGCTGTGAGTCGATGCAGCTCTGCTGTCTGTACTGGAGGTTGGCTCTCCAGCAGTGACATTGGCTTCCCTTCCTGGGACAGGGTTCTGCTGCCTGCTTCGCTCCCACCCCCACTCTCCCCGCCAGCCAGGAGAGGATGGTTATAAAACGTAAGGCAGCGCTGTTAGAGTTCCCAGGGCATGAAATGGGGCAGTAAACGGATGTCTCGGGCCCTTTGCCAAGGGACCAACAAGACTCAAAGATGAGAGCCCCTAGGGAAGGGCAGGGCCCAGCTTTCAGGATATCATGAACCTTGATGTAACCCGTTGGCCAGTGTCTGTCTCTCCCCCCGCCCTACCCCATATGGCTGATCCAGAGAGAACTCCCCGCTCCTCTGCTGTGCACAGGGGATTTGGGGGCTTGCTCCTTCCCCACTGAAGCCGGTGGGACATTTGCCATTGACGTCAGTGGAAGCAGGCTCCGTTCCCCAGTGCTTAGCTAGGTCTGCACATTGGAGCTGGAGATCCTGGCGTCAGTCCCTGCTGGAGAAAGGTTTGGATTATGTTCTAATACATGAATAATGCCCCGTAAAACCGTTTTGGGGTGGGATGTGAGCTTTCCCCCTGCAGGGTTTGCGGCCCAGATGTTGCTTCACAGGGATAGTGCCAGAGAGCAAAAGTGACCTGAAATCAAAGTGAAACTGACCCATCTGGTCCCTCTCCTGTCCCACTTCCTCATGCCTCACAAGCGATCGCACAACCCCACCTCACCCCAGTTTTGTGCCTCCAGCATCCAGAACTACACAGATAAGCTGGGGCGGTACCACTCGTACGAGGCCATTCGCCGAGCCTTCCGGGTGTGGGAGCAGGCCACGCCCCTCGTCTTCCAAGAGGTCCCCTACGATGACATCAGGCACAAGAGGAGGAAGGAGGCCGACATCATGGTGCTCTTCGCCTCCGGTTTCCACGGAGACAGCTCCCCCTTCGATGGCATGGGGGGCTTCCTCGCCCATGCGTATTTCCCTGGCCCTGGGATGGGAGGGGACACACACTTCGACTCAGATGAACCCTGGACACTGGAAAACACCGACGTGTTTGGTGAGACTGGCTGGCACCTTGAAGGCTGGTGACTGGGGCAGAGAGAGGGAAGGGACTTGGTGTGGGGAGGGTGAGTGCCAGCTGGAATCCAAAAGGTTGAGAGTACCTACAAGTACCCACATGGGGAAGAGATTTCTGGTTGTAATCGTCTCTTTAAACTAGCAGGAAAAGGCATGACGAGAAGCTGAATCTTGACACGGTCAGGCTGGAATAAGGGGCAAGTTTTGAAGAGTGAGGGTAATTAGCCATTGGAACAGTGTACCTAGGGAGGTCGTGGATTCTCCATCAGTTGAAGTCTTTAATTCAAGGCGGGATATGTGCCTAGAAGACCTGGTCTAGCTCAACCATAAGTTAGGGGCTTGAGGCTGGACTTACTGGGTAGGGTTCTCTGGCCTGCGTTCTGCAGGAGGCACGCTGGGTGATCACAGCGGTCCCTTCTGGCTGTAGCAGCTATAGTTAAGACTGAGTTGAGTTTTACACTTGTGGAACCGTGGCTGGCGAGGAAGGAGGAGGCAGCTCTCTCTTGCCCCGCATGGTGTGGGCGCGACGCAGCACGAGTTGAAGGCTGAAGGGGTTGCCGATGGGCCGGGGACACTGTCCAGCGGGAGTTGGGAGTTGTGTCCTGATCCCAAGCACAGCCCCCTCTGGCGCATAGTCGGAGAGCTCCTGGCTTGGCACAGGGAGGTCTGGGGGAAGGGAAAGGATTGTTAACCCCTTGGATATCGGGCTGCAGGAGACCCAGGCTTGGCGAGTGTCCTGGGGTCTGTCCACGCTGCTGGGGGCAGTCCCTGAGCTCGTGTCCGCATCTGACAGCGCATTTCTCCCTCCCAGGCAACAATCTTTTCTTGGTGGCCATCCACGAGCTGGGGCACTCGCTGGGGCTGGAGCACTCCAGCAATCCCAGTGCCATCATGGCCCCCTTCTACCAGTGGATGGACACGGAGAACTTCCAGCTGCCCGAGGACGACCTCAAGGGCATCCAGCAGCTGTACGGTGAGTGGGGTCCCAGCCTCCTGCATGGGGGCTTGGTGAGGAGCGGGGCTTGGCCAGCCCAGCCCAGGTGTGTGAGTTGGGAAGTAGAGACAGGCCGGATCAAAGTCCCTTCCCTTCAGCAAAGCAAGAACTCTAAGCTGCTGCTGTTAACCCCTTCGGAGCTACCGGTTTTCCATGCAGCATCGATCCAGGTACACCAGGCAATGAGGCAGGTTCCCCTCTGCCCTTTCCTCAGACTTGGCCCTCGTATCACCAGAACCTGCTCTGCAGTTCCAGCCGTCCAGAGCAACCTCCCTGGATCTGCCTGGAAGTGGCTGTCCACTGTGGGCTGGGCCCTTTCCCCTCTCCAGACTCCTGTTGCGCCATACTGAGAAGGTAGCTGTATGGAGGACATCGCAGTGGGCGTGGAGCACGGGGTCATGGTGTCTTGCCCAGCGTTGCCTGTGCTTGCCCTTTGGGCTGCGGTTTGGGAACCTGGACTGGAGTTCAGGAGCCGTCAGAGAGGCTAGGGAGACTTCTTCCAGTGCTTCTTTATCCCTTTTGCAGCAGGCAGTAAGGAAGTAATGGATTTGTCATTCTGCCCCCAAGCCAGGGGTGTTTCCAGGCATACAGCTGTAATATGTGGGGAACATCTGTCTCCAGTCACAATAAAATCTAGGCACTACCCTGTCTCGTGAGTGTCCTGCCCTGCTCGGGTTGTGTCATAGGCCCTGTACTGCTGAGAGCGATTCCCGTGTAGCTGTCGTGGCAGGGGCCTGTGCTTTTGGAGCCTTGAGTGCCAAGATCTCACCCCACTGACTCCATGCAGCCCATGAAGATGGGGGCATGGTATGGTGAGGCCCAGGCGCCTGCAGATTTGTACCAGCACTGCACATTCGCTCCTGCCCAGCTGGGTTAGACATTTGGAAGTGTTTTTCTCACTGTCCCCTCCTCTTTCCCAGGTGCCCCTGATGGACAGCCCCAGCCCACCCGGCCCCTCCCTACGGTGACTCCCCGTGGCCCTGGAAAGCCAGACCACAGACCCCCCAAGCCACCTCCCCCCGGTAAACCAGATCGGCCCCCGAAACCAGGCAACCCGGACCGGCCCGACCAGTACGGGCCCAACATCTGTGATGGAGAGTTCGACACCGTGGCTGTGCTACGCGGGGAAATGTTTGTGTTTAAGGTACCAAGCACCCCATTTCTCCATCTTGCCCTGTGCCTCCCTCCATTCCCTCTGGTTATGGGACACTTACTTCCCCCACCCGCTGCCCCCTTCCCCGGCTGCCTGAGGAAGCCATGTGCCTGAGCCTGCGGAGGGTTGAGGTGAGGAGATCTGCCCTGGGCCGTCCCAACCAGCCCTACAAGTGAATCCTGCCCCTCAGCCAAGCCCAGGGCCTGGATCCCCACTCGCAGTGGGCTGGGCAGGTTTTCCTGGACCGTGCTGAGCATCACACCTGGTGGCCTGTTGTCTTAAAGGGCCGATGGTTCTGGAGGGTTCGCCATAACCGGGTGCTGGACAACTATCCCATGCCCATCGGGCACTTCTGGAGGGGCCTCGCTGGGGACATCGACGCTGCCTACGAGAGGCACGACGGCAAATTCGTGTTCTTCAAAGGTGAGAGACCCAGGGAGGGGCAGGGGCTTTCTGTGAATGCAGAGCTGGAGAGAGTGAGCGATTGCTGCTCCCAGAGCTGGGCAGACTTACCCCACCCCTGCCCCGTGCCCCACAACCCCTGCCCCATGCTGTCCAAGCCCAGGGCTCCCCTCCTCCTCGGCCAATGCCCTTCAGTCCTGCCCACAGCGCCTGCCCCCTGCTTTCCCAGCCCTAGGCCTCCCCTCCCCCCGGCCAATGCCCTTCAGTCCTGCCCACAGCGCCTGCCCCCTGCTTTCCCAGCCCTAGGCCTCCCCTCCCCCCGGCCAGTGCCCCTCAGTCCTGCCCCGCAGCGCCTGCCCCCTGCTGTCCCACCCCTGGGCTCCCCCTCCCCCTCGGCCAATGCCCTTCAGTCCTGCCCACAGCACCTGCCCTCTGCTGTCCGAACCCTGGCCTCCCCCACAGCTCAGCCAATGCCAGGGGCAAAGGCTCAGGGGCTGAAGCTGGGGCTGGGTGAGGAGGATCCCTGGGGGTTGACAGTGCAGCAGATGGATGGTGCCCAGCAGGGGTGCTACTGCTGAGAGAGGCCATGTCTTAGCGGGAGAATGGGGCTGGGGGCTAAGACGTGGGTGCTGAGTTTAGCCCAAGCAGTTTCTCAGCACCACAGCAGTGCATGGTCGTACGCGCCTGGCCGGGAGGCCTGTGGGCTCCAGGGCTGGGCGGAGTGATTTGTCTCCTACATGCCACGTGGCCCATGGCCCTCCTGCCATCTCTGCTTTCCCTTCCCTTTCCAGGGGATCGGTACTGGCTCTTCCGAGAGGCAAACCTGGAGCCCGGGTACCCGCAGCCCCTCACCAGCTATGGGCAGGGCATTCCCTACGACAAGATCGACACTGCCATCTGGTGGGAGCCCACGGGACACACCTTCTTCTTCCGCGGGGACAGGTGGGTTGGCCCCGATGGGCCATGCAGATGGGAGGGCTTCTCGTGGTCATGGGGTCAGGGCAGGGGCCTGGCTGTGGGGACCCCTGGCTTCTATTTCCAGCTCTGTCTATTTCAATTGCTGCTCTGTGCCTCAGTTTCTCCATCTGTCTCATGGGGACTATGCGGGGTGTCCCCGATGGGATGCACTGAGTGTTGTTTATCATCCTACTCCTCCCAGCCCCTCATATAATCTCCCGAGCACTGGCCCTTCTGCCTCTTCTCCTGAGAGACTTTTCTGCAGCTCAGTGGATTTCACCTGGAGCGGCAGCTCTTCCCCACGGCTCTCTGCTTCTGACTCCCTGCCAGCCCCCCAGAATCCCTCTACCCCACAGCACTGCGACACTCAAACCTATGGTTGGGGGCAGGGGGGTCTATGTGCCGCTCCAATCTGCATGCTGTGGGTAGGATCCAGCGATCTTAGGGCATTGCAGCTGATGCATGGGACTGGGAGGCTGGGTTCTAGTTCCAGTTTTGCCACTGACCTTGGCAAGGCACCACCTGGCTCTGTGCCTCAGTGTCCCCTCCCGTGAAATGAGGGGGCTGCTGCTGCTCCTTCCATCTCTGCACTGTGCTCCGAGATTCCAAAGGTATCGTCGTGTGTGTCGCTGAGCATCTGGTTGGACTAGGATGGGTGAACGGGAGGAGTATCTTCCCCCCCACATACACGCTTCCCGCAATCTAAGCAAGCAGGATGCCCCCTGCTGGTTCTAAGCCAGGGCCGGAACTGCCCTAGCCATGGCGAGGTGCTGCCTTGCGGGGGACAGACACCTTTGAGCTGCCTGGGTGCCCTCTTCTCACAAGGGCGTCTGTTCTCATGCAGGTACTGGCGCTTTAACGAGGAGACCCACTCCGTGGATCCTGGCTACCCGAAACTGATCACCGTGTGGGTGGGAATCCCTCCCACGCCCAAGGGGGCCTTCTTGAGCTCGGATGCCTGTGAGTGAGACGCAAGAGCCCTCCTGCAGGAGCCAGCTACCCCCTCTGTAGGAACCCCCACCCCAGCAGGGAAATCACCCAGCACTGCCCATCAGCACCTGCATCAGACTCGGAGGGGAGACCCACAGCAGATGTACATGGGCCCAGCTCCAGGGAAGTCTAAGATGCTGCAGCCATTGACACCAGCTGATGATTTGGCCTGGGCGCTCCTGGAATAACAGTGATCACTACCTTTTATGGCTCTTTCACAACTGGGGGGGAGGTGTTGCAATTCTGGCTGCGAAGATTACAGAGAGAAAAGCAGGGAAAGTCCCTTTCATCCCTGTCTCTCTAACCTCCTAGCCCTTTGGCCAGGGCGTGGGAACCAGATGGGCGCACACCACTTGGTAGGAACTTGGTCATTTCCCTGTCTCTGTACCCTGCCCCCTTTTCCTTCTCTCTCTCTCCTGCTTTGGAGTTGTATTGGTACCCCCTCGCCCCTCCAATGCTTTGAGAAGCCACTGATCAGCTTGTTCAACTGCCCCTCCCAATTCTCTTGTGGAACCCCCAGCAGATTGCAGTCTTCTGCTTGCCCTGGCCTTTGTGACTCCTTTCCCTGTGTTCACGCTGGGGCTGCTGCTTTTTGCCTGGCTCCCCCAGGGTTACCTGGCTCCTGGTACCAAAGAGCACTGGAGCAGGAGCATTACACTGAGCCGGGTGCAGCGGGTGCAGGAATGGAGACTGGTGTCATCCCCTGAGCTTGCAGAGGGCATAGCAGAGCACCTCATTTGGATTTACAGGAAGTTCAATTTCCTCAGCACCATTTCCAGGTCGCTGGAGCATAACCTATCTCAGCCTAATGCCCATCTTCTGTTCTGTTTAGCACTGCCCCAGCCGCTAAGCTCCCCTGGGGCAGTGCTAAAGCAAAGGGAATTGTTTGTCCCTGGCCACGAACAGACTCCCAGCAGGATGTCGCAAACAAAGTGCTCATTCATACAGCATGTAGTGGGATTTTGGATCTGCGGAGTGATAGGGTCAGCTCCTGGGACTGGGCTTTAAAAAGGAAGGTGATGAGTAATTTAAGACTCAATTATATTTGCACTAGGAGAAATTAACTTTCATGCTTCAGGGCATGCACTCTTCACTGCAGGGGTCAGGAAGGAACCCCCCCTCAATGCACATCCTTCAGCATTGCACAGTTAGCCAAATGCACTGTCACCAGCTTTATTCTCCTTTCTCTGAAGCATCAGTTATTGGCTACCACCAGAGGCGAGGATAGCAGACAAGATAGTCCAGTGGGCTGATCAGGTGTGGCAGCAGGCGGAACACCAGAGGAGGTGGCTCCCTGGCGGGGAAGGTAGCAAAGAGGGTGACTCTGGGGTGTGGCCGAGCGGTTAGCAGATCAGATGGCACTAACCTATTCTCATTGGCTCCCTTCCAGCGTACACCTATTTCTACAAAGGCACCAAGTACTGGAAGTTCGACAATGAGCGGTTGAAGACGGAGCCGGGGTACCCCAAGTCCATCCTGCGGGACTTCATGGGCTGCCATGAGGCACCTGTGCCAGACCCCGACCCTGGGCACCGATGGCCTGACCTGGACAGACCTCCCTTCAACCCGGACGGCAGGGGCACGGATGCCGAACGGGAGGGGGACGAAGGGGAGGCCGAAGCACGCCCCAGTGACCGAGAGGAGGAGGAGGAGGAGGAGGACTACAGCGGCCCCACCCGGGGCAACGGCAATGACGTGGACATCGTGGTGCAGATAGACAAGTACACGCGGACCATGAGCATCGTCATGGTGATGGTGCCGCTGGTGCTGCTGCTTTGCGTTCTGGGCCTCATCTACGCCATCATCCAGATGCACAGGAAGGGGGCTCCTCGGATGCTACTCTACTGCAAACGCTCCTTGCAGGAGTGGGTCTGATCCTGGACCCCTGCCCCACCATGACCCCCCTCAGCCCGATCCCCCTCTTCACCACCATGGTGCTAACAAAGAAGCTTGAGAAGACGAAGCCCCTGGAGCCTTTCTCGGACTACTTACACCAAGATTTTGCACATTGAGTTGAATGCGCTTGGCCAGGCCTACTCCCCCCTCAAGCATGTAGGAGATGCCCCACTGCAGACTCCTCCGTGCCTACAGCCGCTCTCTGCCCTTCCCGTGCCTGGATCAAGGCCGCCTATGGCCCCCTCCCTGCTGGGGGAGAGGGGGGTTGCCCCACAATCTGGGTTGCTCCCAGTGTTCCCGCTGGGCGAGGGAGACCATGTCCGTGCTCTGCAGCCCCTGATCTCTCATCGCTGCAGGGTTGGCAGTGGGGAGCAGCCAGTTGCTGGGGGCCCCCATCTCTGCTTCATGGAAGCACATGGGCCCCAAGCGCCGAATTCCCCACGGGAGGGGACAGCTGAGTGGGTTTCCCTTACAGCACTTCTGAGCCATGGGGGTCTCTTCCCCCTGTCCTCAGACGCCACCTCCCTTGGCTGCGTTCTCGGCTCAGCGCCCAGCCACAGGCTCGGAGGGGCAGAACTCGAAATGCATCCTCAGCTCGGCTCTTCCCCCAGGAATCAGCCCTCAGGGATGTTTCCCTTTGGCGCCCATCCACATGTTGTGCATGTGTTGTCTGTGCCGTGTCCTGGCTGGGCCCATGGAGCAGGAGATGCGGATCCTAGTCTGGGTGGTTCACCCCAGCAGGTCACCAGTCTGGTCACTCCTAAGGGGATACATCCCCCAGCCCGAGGGAAGGGAGGCCTTTTCCCAGGTAAGGTCCTAGAGGAGAGGCCCAGCTCCTTGGTCCATCCAAGGTGCTCTGGCTCTAATGCCTGTTTCAAGGAGAGTCCCTGCCCCTCTGTTCCCCTCCCCTCCCCTCCCTGTCTCCTCACGTCAGTGGTCTTACAGCCCCGCTCCTCCCTGGGGTGGGTGGGCGAGTTGCTCAGTGCACTGCCCTGGGGAAATGGGAAGCCATCTCCCCGGCCCCTCTTCTCGCCCGCCTGCCTGGCCAGTGCTAACATCTAGCAGCAGCTTTTCCCCACATGCAGTGCACTAGTGCTGGGACCCAGGGGAGACAGCTGCTTCCAGGAGCTGCTCCCTTGGGCTCTGGACACTGGCTTTCCTGGGCCAAGGTACAGAAAGGGGAGGGCACGTGCCAGCTGGAGAACTGGATTCCAATCCTGCCTCGGGTCACGGGTGACATGAGTTTGATGACCTCCGCCTTGTGTCTAGCAGGGATTGGAATGGGGACTGAGCAGGATTATACATCTGAGCCCCTGTTTAGGAGGAAGCTGCGGGGGGCTGCAGGGCAGGACGGAGGAGCATTGGCTGAGCTGGGTGGGAGCCTAGAACTGGAATAGCAGGGGGCTGCAGGGTATTGGCAGAGCTGAAGGTGCAAGAGGAGCCTATCTCTGGCTGCTGGTCATTACCCAGGCACTGGTTGGGTTGCAAGGCGTGCTGAGCTGGGCTTTCTGGCCCAGGCCGGCAGGGTGGAGGTGACATCACTGTGTTTATTTCCTGTTTAACTGTTTGCAGCTGGGAAACGAGGGAGGTAAGGAGCCTAAAGATAGTAGAGGTCTCTGGAACCTGGCCTGGGAAGGCTGGCCAGGAGCCGAGGGCCTGTGCTCTCTCCCAGCCCAGGGACATGGGTTGGTTCCCATCAGGGCCTCCATCCATTGGGAAGATACTTACGATAGAAGTCGCCCCATAGCTGCTTTTCATCTGCTTCCTTCTCCCCCGCACCTCCACTTCCGAAACAAACAGCAGCCTCTGGGGCCTGTGGGAAATGGGGCTGGGAAAGCAACAGCTCCAGCCCCCACTGCCCTAGAGCAGAGCCTGAGAATGCCGTGCTTGGGAAGCGGGGCCAGGGGGGGAGATGCAGTTTAGAAACTCTATGTAACAGCTTTTGTGGGAGGCAAGGGACAGCCCGACACAGGCTTGCAGCTTGGGTGGAACAAAGCTCTGGCTCTTACAGAGGGGTTCAGCCTCTGGAAAGGGGGCAGCAAGGCCGGATCGACACCTCCCCAGTTTGGTCAGCAGCCTGGCAAACCACAGCTTAGCAGACACTGTACAAGTTCCTTGTAACTACATCACTGCATTGGACTGTAAAGAGATGGTGGCCTTGTCAGGCCCGCACACCTCTTCCCGGAGAGTTGGGGTCCACCAGGAAGGTTGTGTATCAGGAGCAAGGGGTCTCTGAACACCCAACTCCAGTGGGTGTGGCTGTGGCCTTCGTGCCTTTCTCCTGATCCAGAGGGCAGAACCCACGCTGCAGAGCCTGCCTGCTCCTCCATTCTTGCACCTGATGTGCCGGCTTTCCCCTGAATGGGGAAATTGTCCCAGCACCGCCGATGGGCACAAGGTGGAGAAACGGGTGGGATTTACTGTGGGTCCCTGACGCCTGTACTCTGAGACAGACCTGGCCTGGCCAAATCTGCCTTTTTTCATGATTGAGTAAAATACTGGTAGTTTTGTTATCGTGGGCAAGGGCCAGCAAGCACTATTTGTGTTTGGGCTAGGCTGTTTCCCTGGCAGTTTTGCCCAGGCACATGGGATGTGCCTAGCCAGAGCGGATGGGAGTTTACTGCACACCACAGGGTTGAATAGGCTGCTGGGGCTAAAGATTGAGCCAGCTCCTCACCCGCTGGGAATCAGCATCTCTCCATTGACTTGGACGAGAGCCTCCTCCTTCATAAATGGATGTGGCGCCAATGGACCAGATCCCCAGTTGATGTAAACCGGTAAAACTCCATTGACTTCAGTGGTGCGATACCAGTTTAGACCTACTAAGGATCTGGCCCCATAGGTGTCCTTCCCTGCCCCTGACACTGAGCTGGAGGTGAGATTGCACCACAGGGTCCCTGGGAGCCTGCCCCCTGCCATGCTACGTGTAGAGCAGTGGCCTGGGGGAGGTGTGGCTGGGGACTCAGGGGTTGGTTCCAAACTGGTGCCTCTAGCAGGGCAGTTCACTCAGTGCCCCAGAGGCAACTTGTTTGGGATCCTGGAGGACTCCCCGAGCCCTCCTAGGGCGGCCTGGCCTGATCTGCAGGTGAGGACCATTGATGATACAGCACTCTAGGGTCCCAGGCAGCAGGGCCACTTGCTGTCCGTCACCCCAGGGTGCTCCTTCCCTGTGGGCACCTCAGGTATTACTGCAAAGGCAGGCATTTATCCCAGGACCTGAAGCTGCCAGGCAAGATCGTTCTCAACCCTCGGGGTCGGGAGGAGTCTTGCTGGAGTCCCCAGGAGTGTGGATCCCTCACTCAGTACCCCTCTACCTACCCCCCCCCCCCCGCATGGGAAAGCACAGGCTCCCAGCTTCCCCGTCAGCGACCATGTGGCCACCTTTGTTTGGAAAAAGCCTTTTGTTGGCTCCAGCCGCTTCTCTTTCCCATTTGGAGCCTTCCCAGCCTGATCAGCCAAAGCCGTTCCCCTCTTTGAGCCCAGCTGGAGCTGGGCCGGGGCCAGGCACTCGCAGAATCCTTGGCTGTAATGAATGGAAAATTGTTCCATTTTTAAGCGCACAGGTGTGCACTGGAGAAAGTGCATTTTGGGCCAGGGCTGGCCCAGAGCCCAGCTCCCCCTTCACTCTGCCTTGGGGAGGAATTCTACGCCCTGTCTTCCTGAAGGCAGTTCGGCTCTGCTGGGGCAGCGTCCCCCCCCAGGGGATCCTTTCACCTCACTCACCCTGCTCGTGGGACCCTGCAGGGGTGAGCTCACCATGGTGAGAGACTGATCGTCCTCTCCATGCTGACTCCTGCTCGGAACGGGCCCCAATCGCGCAGCATTAGCAAGGCAGGCTGGGGTTAGGTTCCCAAGGCTGTCAGGCCCTCAGCCTCAGAGGAACTTAGGTCCCTAACTTCCAGGATCTGGACCTCAGCACCAACAGGCCCCATTGAAATGTGAGCCTGAGGCTCCCTAGCAGGGCACCAATGCTTGAGGTAGTGACCCCCGATTCCCCAAAATCAGCTGCCTCTGAGGAGGGGCTGTTTCTGTGGCCTGACAGCTATCCCTACCCCATGTCTTTGTCCCCACATACCGTCCATGCCCCTAATCAGCACAGGGGAAAGGGACTGGACGGGAGGGTAACTAGCCCTAAGCACCTCAGCTCTGTACCGGCAGGTGTGGCGGAGAAGAGGGGCCCCTGGCAGTAGCGTGAGAGGTCATGTCGCACAAGCATGGAGACTCACGTTGACATCCCACCAGGCCATGCCCTATCCCTTGTGGTGTCTGTCTGTCTCTCTTGTGTGTGCACGTGTGTTTGGGTTTTTTTTAACGTCCATGCTGGTCATGTTTAACTGCTACACAATAAATCCTACCGAACCAGCCGTGGGCCACTGTCTCGTGTGTCCCCTCCCCCGGCTCCCCTTAGCATGAGTCCATTAAGTCCAGGGGCAATTAGTTGCAGTTCCACTCACTTGCATCTTGCTCCATCCACTTTCCGGTGGCCCAGCCCTGCCCTGGTGCTGAGCACCTCCTGCTCCATTTTAGCAGGTTCATGGGTGCTCTACAGCTCGCAGGATCAGGCCTCTGGGGTGGGGCACTGGAGCAGCTGCCCAGTCTGAGTTGGGCAGGACCAGGCCGTGCCATGGAGATAGTAACAGTCCACCCTGCTTTGGAGCTGCAGAGCCTTGTGGGACTGGGCCCCAGGGCTCGGGGAGAGGGGCTGGTAACAGCTATTGTTACAGCAACCCCCCCCCCCCCTTCTCCTTCCTTCTGATTCATGGCACCCAAGCTGCTCCTCCTGCCTTTGAATACGTTCCTGAAGGAGCCAGTCTTTGCATCACTAGCAGGGGCGCCATGTGCATGGACAGCAGGGGCCTCTCTAGGGCTGCCTTCTCCTGCCCTCTGATGAACCAGAGCCAGTGCCAGCGCTGGTCCGGCCGTGGGGATGGAGGCTAGCAAGGGTGGGGCTCTAGCTTGAACTTTTCTTGCAAGAAAAACCTTCAAGGAGGAGTTTGGCCCTGGAGTCCCTTCTCCAGGAAGTCACGTCAGGCGTGACTGGCTGGCCACATTTCGGTGTCTGGGGAGCAGGCACGCAGAGGAACAATGAGGCTGTGAGGAAAGACAGCTTGTCTTGTGTTTGGCGGCTTTCAGACGAGGTAGTGAGGGCCTAGTGAGCTGGGTTGGGGACAGGTGCGGAGGTGGGCTGAAAGCTCCAGGATTTACCTTTCTGAGGGCCTGTTTGCACCGCTTGATACCCCTGGGAGCTGCATATGTACCAGCCTTCAGGAGTGTAAAAGGATAATGGCACCTCCCTCTCCCTGTTCCCTGCTAGCCCAGTTTGCCTTCCAGTCTGCGCCCTCAGCTCTGCCGGCGCCCTCGGTCCCGGCCTGCAGGACCCCTGTCTTCTGGGGCTGGGACCTCGCGCCCTCGGCTCTGCTGGCGCCCTCGGTCCCGGCCTGCAGGACCCCTGTCTTCTGGGGCCGGGACCTCGCACCCAGCTCTGCCGGCACCCTCGGTCCTGGCCTGCAGAACCCCTGTCTTCTGGGGCCGGGACCTCGCGCCCTCAGCTCTGCCGGCGCCCGCGGTCCTGGCCTGCAGGACCCCTGTCTTCTGGGGCTGGGACCTCGCACCCTCGGCTCTGCTGGCGGCCTCGGTCCTGGCCTGCAGGACCCCTGTCTTCTGGGGCCGGGACCTCGCGCCCTCGGCTCTGCCGGCGCCCGCGGTCCCGGCCAGCTCTGGGCTTTCCCTTGGAGCTCTATTACTGCCCTTCCATCTTTCACAGGCTGTCGTGCTACTCCATCTCTGCCAGTGCCCCTGAAGCATCCCTGACCTGCCCCCATTCCAGTCCTGGGAGCCCACACCCAGTGCCCTCCATCCCAACCTGCAGCACCATCCCCCGTCCAGCCCAAGACACCTCCTCCCCTCCCCACCAGTGCTCTGCAGCTGTCGTTCCTCCAGCCCACCAGTCCCTGACATGCCTGTGCAGAGCTCTCAGGCTCTTCCAACCCCTAGCAGCCCAGCTGCCACAGTCTCATTTCCTTGTGCCACACTCCTAGCCTGACAGAGCCAGGGAGCAGCAGGAGGCGGCCTGACCACAGCTCCTTATCAGCAATCGCTTCATCGACTTGGCTGGGGCAGGCCTTTGTTTTCCAGCCTGTGAGATTGCGGAGCAGGTTTAAAGCCGTAAGCTGCTAGCAAAGGGGCTTGCTGAGCAGCCTGGCCTGCCATGGAACGCAGCATAAACACAAGGCCAGGGTTCATTGCCGGTTCCTGGTGTTAGCATAAGCCCAGGCCTGCTGCAGTGATGGTGGCAAGCACCCAGGGGGAGATGGGCTTCTGTGGGGCAAGCTTTGGGTGCCGTCCTGGCTTGGAGCATGCCAGCCCCTCTCCATTGGCTGCAGGGGCTTTGGTACAGGGCCTCTTGGCAGGCATCTGCTGCCCGGATCTCCTACCAATGGGTGAGCCGTTGCAGCTGGGAAGTGGGGCAAAAAAGAGGGGAACATGTTACAAGACAATAAAAGACTGGCTTGGCCTGGCATTCAGCCTCCTGTGATCGCTGACCCGCTGTGATCATTGATGGGGCGGGGGCATCGGTATGAGAACCTGGCCAAAGAGGAGCTGGGATCAGGTTCGCTGGCCACCAAGGCCCCACCACCATTATGGCCAATACCCAGGGAATGAAAGACCCTTCTAATTCACCCAACCGTGTGCGTAATGCTGACAGGGACCCCAATCCTGCTGCTGGGCACCACAAGACGCGCCTTGCAGTCAAAGGCAGGTCTCCATGTGGAGCAGCTGCAGGAGTCGCGTCAGTGAGGCAGGCACAGGACAAGTCCTTTCAGGCCTCTCCCTGCAGCAGTCATCCCAAACCTAGGCTCATGAGATGGGCTCATGATCAGACTGGCTCAGCACAATGGTCCCTCTAGTCCAGTAGCCCGTTTCCAGCAGTGTCTAGCACTAGCTTCAGAAACAGCTGTAAGAGCTCCCATCATGCAGTATAGAGAGGTGTCTTCCTGACCCCTGTCAGCTGGAGGTTAACATGCCCTGAAGCATGACGGTTTCTATCCCTGCTAAATGTCTGGTCCTAGCTAATGTACCTCTGGATGTTCCTATTCATATAAATGTCTAAGCTTATTATGAATCCTGCTAACGTCTTAGCTTTGGAAATATCTTGCAGCACTGAGTTCCACAGTTTAATTATGCCTTGCATTTAAAAACATCTCCCCACACACACCTAAACAAACCTTGTTTTATCAGTGGGCCAGCTGTTGGCTTTTAATACCATTGGTCAGCCCCTCCTCTTGGTTTTATGAGAAAGGGTAAATAGGTGCTCAGGCTGGATCTGCACTGATAACCCTTATCATCCGCTTAGCTTTGCACAGCTGTAGTGCTTACTGAGGTGGGGATATAGTCTCCACACGAGATGTGTGTTTGCATGAGGCCCCGCCCTATAATTAGTGCCCTGCTGCTTGGCTGCTCCGGCCTTGTGCAGGGTGGCAGTAATCCCACTATTTGCCTGGTGTGGGTAAGGACAGCAGCTGAACTATGACAAACTCAGGTAATGGCATCAGTACAGGGCCAAAAAGGTGAGAATCTTGCAGGGAACAGCACCCTGGTTCTCAACCCTAGCACAGTCGGCCTGAAGACTGGTGCTAAAGTAAAAGATTCCAGCATGCTCCACGTGCCAGATGGCCCAGCTCTCTGCACCCCCTGGGCCTTTGCCCCCTGAAAGCCCAGGGCGCTGGAGTTCAGGGCCGAGAGTTTGCTGGCTGGGAAACAGCTGGCCCTGGATTCACAGAGCAAATGGTTTTTCTGGCGGGTGTTGATTTCACCACAAACCTCAGTCCCAGCCCACAGACACAGTAATCCACTGCCTCCCTGCCCACCTCTGCTGCCCTTCTTGCTCTTTCCACAGCCTGGCAATGGAAGCAGAGCAGGGTCGGCCTCACATTCTGCAACAGGAGAGGATCAGCTGCCTAGCAGTGGCCTCAGATGCAACTGACAACAACAGACTTTCTTTTCATGGGGCTACAGCAGCCGGCCTGATGTTCCTCTTCCCTGCTGCTTGGACAGAAAGGCCTTTTTGTTATCCGCAGCAGTCGCTGTGCTCAGTCCGCCGGCGAGCTCTGGCTAATGCCTGGGCATGGGTTTAGTTTGAGGGCAAGGTTCGGTGTGAAAGGCCAACTGAGCCCCCTTGCACTGTGCCCAGCCTGATGCCCTGATGCTAGCGCCAGTGCACGGTGCTGCTCGTGACCCGTCTGGCAGCCACAGGCCAGCAGTGGCTGCACTGTTCTCTCTGCAAGGACAGCTCCTTCCCAGGGGACACCTGGTGCAGCAGCCTGCGTTCGTCCACTGCAGGCGTTGGCTTGGTGGCACCTGACTCTGGCCCCTGCAGAGCGAAGGGTCCTGATCCTTTGCTCATGCCATGGGGTGCAATGAAGCCACTCCTGCTCTACACCAGCATGGGGGAGCACAGTTAGGCCCTAGGCCTCCTAACAGCCAGTATCCTCGGGCTAGACTCTGGGGTACGGGCTCCTCTCCCCAGCAAGGGCGGAACGCCGCTCCATGGCCCCTCAGGGAACAGTCAGGGAGATGGCGGTTCGGGGACACAAACTTCACGCCGTTAGGATTCAGGCCAGGCATGAGGGGCTGGCCAGCTGCTCAATACTGACTGTCTGGGGGGACTGGGAGCCTGCCTCTGATGGAGCCAGTGAGGGAAAACACACCGTGAGGCTTTACCGCATTAGGGACCCGTAATCAGAACAGCACTTCCAGCACACAGTGCAGCTGTTCCCCCGTGCCTGAGGCAGCAACCACCTGTAAGTGACTTGCCACAGAAGTCCATGCAGAGTTGGGCGTGGAGCTGGGGGGGGGGGGGGAAGGGCGTGTTCCGGGCTCCCAGCCCTGTGCTCTGCCCACTACCCCGCACGGTCTCTGTAACACAGACAGGCTGGCTGGCCTGCTGCTGCTTCCTGGGCGATGCTGGGCCCCAGGTGTGAGCGGGGCAGGACAGCTTCTGGTTCAAATGATGTTCTGGCCCTTGGTCCGGGCATGCCTCAGCCTGCGTGCAGTTGAGTGGGTTCCTCCACCCCAACCAGCACACCCCTCCCCCCGATAGCGAGGCTGGGGAGACAACCCCACCCCACCTTCTTCTCCTTGCAGCAAGCTCCCTGGAAATCCCAGAGCAGCCGGGAAGCATTTGGCCGCCTGCCAACATGCTGGGAGTTAATCACATTCCATTCACAGCACTGCTCCATCCAACAACCCCCCCGCTCCCCTTTCCCCCCAGCCACACTGACCTCATTCACTTCCTCTCCCATCAACCCCACACCCACCCACCCTGAATCTCCCACAATGCACAGGCTGCCTTGTCTGACTTCCAGCCAATTACACCATTTGATGGAAGCACTTAATGGTCAGGGAGGGGGGGAGTTGATTCTTGCGAGGGGTCATGCATGGGATACACGGAGCGAGTCCTCGCTGCGCCCTTGGCCGGGGACCTAGCGCTGACTCCGATGCGGTATAAGGAATGTGCTATTCCAGGACAGGAGCCCAACACAGCTGTCCCAATGCACCTGACTCCTAACCCGCCGCACCCCTGCAATTCCAGCCCCAGCACCTTACAGCTCTGCCAGTGCCTCGCCAGCTGCCGGCTGCACCCGCTGCTAGCCCAGTCCTGGACCCAACAGCTGAGCCAATGCTCCTCAATTCCTGCCACTTCAGCCCTCACCTGCTCCTGAGCAGAGACAGCCACTGAGTCAGGAGTTGGCTCACGCGGCCAAATAGCCACTGGAGTGTACATAGTGGCCACGGCATTCATGTCACGTGTGATGCAGAGCAGAGGTCCAGACAGGTGCATGCAGTGAAGGAGGGAGGCCTAGTGGGCTCATGGCAGAGGCTCAGGAGCCAGGCTGGGTCTATGCCCTACGCTGCCACTGGCTTCCTGGACATGTCAACACCTAGCTGATGGCTCCTCACCAGAGCAGTTGTGAAAGTGCTTTGCAAGCACAGGTGAAAGATGGTGGCGCATGCACCTGCCATGGCAAGGGGAGGAGGGCCATGGGCAGAAGGCCTGTGGAATCACAGCTGGGAGGGGAGAAGGTCCGTGCAGCAAACTAGCCACGGTGAAAAGGTCTAGTTGCCACAAAAGGCCTGAGGATGAAGCTGATAGTTAATGAGGATGAAGGCTCCTGAGCAAATGTTGCCCCACTAGCCTGACCCCCATCCCCACAGCTGCCCAACTGGGCGGCATTCAAAGGGTAAGATGCTAGGGGGGATCACAGGGCTTTATGGGCGCGGGCAGGGTGAAAGCTGGGTCTCCAGTCTATGTGTCCCATGCTTGTGGCTGGAGGCTGGTGCTGTGGGGACGTGTGGCAGCCTCAGGACCCCTGTGCGCAGCCAAGGCGCATACATCACCTGCACCAACCCCTGCTGAGAAGCGGTTTTGCCAGATAGACATGCTTATGGGCTCTGGCCTCCCTGAAAGCAGCAGCCCCTGCACTGGGGCAGGTGCCAGGCTCTAGCCTGCTGCAAACTCTCACCCTGCTTCAGCTGCATGCAGCAAGGACTTGCTTCTTTCAGCACATGGCCAGGCAAAGCCCTGCGGGACAGCTAGCCAAGGAGAGAGAACCTCAGCCAAGGAGCACTCACAAAGCAACAGGGCTGGCTGGGGTCGAAAACGTTTACGGATTTATCGAAAAGCTCCATCAGTTTGGAGGCTGGGATGCAACATATCTCAAACCTGGCGTAGAACACCCCGCAAGCACCCCCAGGGTCTGTCAGCACCCTTCAGTTCCCACCTGCAGCCCCCCACCCCCCGGCTATCCCAGCCCCAGGCCCTCACCCAGCTCTGACGAAGCCCCCCCCAGTCCCCACCTGCAGCCCCCCGCCCCGGCTATCCCAGCCCCAGATCCTCACCCAGCTCTGACGAAGCCCCCCAGTCCCCACTTGCAGCCCCCCGCCCCGGCTATCCCAGCCCCAGATCCTCACCCAGCTCTGACGAAGCCCCCCAGTCCCCACTTGCAGCCCCCTCCCGGCTATCACAGCCCCAGATCCTCACCCAGCTCTGACAAAGCCCCCTAGTCCCCACCTGCAGCCCCCTCCCGGCTATCCCAGCCCCAGATCCTCATCCAGCTCTGACGAAGCCCCTCAGTCCCCACCCGCAGCCCCCTGCTCTTCCATTAGCCCCCCTCTTCTGACCAGAGATGATGCCAAACCTCAGGGTGATTTACCGAGGAACAGACAGGGAGTGGGGTCAAAGCCATTAACTCCCTCTTGCCGGCGATCAGGCCCAGTTTGATTAGAAAAAGTTGGGGAAACTAGAGGAAAGGCACAGGAAAGGCAATTGAAAAATGACACCCAAACTAGAGGCCAGAGATTTAGGGTCAGTCGCTAAACACCTGTAGGGA
Source organism: Chelonoidis abingdonii (assembly GCF_003597395.2). NCBI lineage: Eukaryota > Metazoa > Chordata > Testudines > Testudinidae > Chelonoidis > Chelonoidis abingdonii. The sequence goes on along the minus strand of NC_133787.1, from coordinate 5,817,491 downwards.
ATGATTATTTACCCCAGATATCCAGGTAGTGCCCAGTGTCCCCAGCCCACCAGGTCAGGCTCTGTACATCCCAGGACGACACAGTCCCTGCCCCCTAGAGCTTGCAGACTAAGACCTACAACACATTTCATGACCAAATTAACCAGAGTCCCTGACGACAGCTGGGGGTGGGGGTGGGGGCGGATCTCAGCTAGACTGCATGGAAGAGCTCTCCCCATGAGTAACGGAGCAACGGGTTCACTGCCATGGGGGAAGCATCCCTGCAGGGCATCAAGCCAGGTTAGTGCAGACAGAGGGGAGTTTGCTGGGGAGCCTCCCCAGAGGAAGGGAGCGGTCAGCAAGGGTAACCCCCCAGGTCTGCTTTCCGTGGCTATCTCCAGTTGTGTGATTACCAGCAGATGGTTTTGGAAGAGGCAGCTGTTTCTCCCAGGGAGACTGCCAGAATGCAGCCTTCCCACTCACGGACAAAGGCCTTCCTCTGTCTCTTCTTCTCTCCCTGCAATCCTAGGAACACAGTGCTGGATTCTGCCACCGGGCTTGCAAACACGCCCTCCGCCGCTCAGCTCCCTGCTGGGCAATGGACGGAGGGCACCCAAAGGAAAGGCGAGTCTCAAGGGCGTTTGCTCTGAGGTCGTGCTGCAGGTTGACTGCTAAGCCCAAAGCTGCCCCACTACAGCCCAGAAAGGGAGGAAATCAAGCTGGAGCCAGGCCAGGGAAGCCTTGCTCATGAAACGCGCCCCCAGCCAGTGTGATGCACCGTCCCTCGCTACCGGTGGCTGGGTCATGGATAGAGGCCGATGTGCCTTTGTCAGCAGAGTGGTTCTTTGAGCTCAGACAGCAGAGGCCTCCAGATTCTCAGGGTTAATCCTTCCCACCGCGGAGCCAGTGGCTTCATGTTACACCCCCAAAGGGATGGGATGGGCCTGGGGCTGGTTTGCGGGATGTCTATCAATGAGGATCAAGGAGGGTAGTTTGGAAGGAGAAGAGCTGGGGCTGCATCTCCTCAGTGAGACCAGGCCACTAACTACCTGGGGCGCTCAGCCGAACGTCCGGCCATGCAAAGGAAGCTGTGCTAGCTCTGGAGAAACACCAGCTCCAGCTCATAGTCGGATTCCAAATGCTGCCGTCTCCCCTCCTCTAGCTAGGGACACCCTGGCATGGAGGGTGCGAGTAAGGCGTATCCACCCCATTGGCTGTCACCCCTAAATAATAGTCAGTGCATTTCCTCCAGTAGAACCATCCAGATCGGGGCCCCATTGGGCTGGAAGCTGGGCAAATACAGACCCAGCGCCTCAAGGCTATGATATTTATTTGCCTACCTCCCATTGAAATCAATGGGCGTTAAGCACCTACATACCTTGGAGGAACTGGGTCTCACAGTCATGGAGAGAAGTATGAGAGGGCTCACCAACTATTTAAAGGGACGCCACCCAAATCCCCTCCACTCCAAGAATTGTCACGGACTCTAGACCAGGCCACCAACGTGGAGTCAGCACTTCCGTAGGCAGCAGCTGCTCTCAGCCAGAGGGAGGCTTCCTTCTCTGCTCCTCCCATGCATGCGTATCCTACCCCATTGCCGGCTAGTGGCTGGAAGCCACGCCTCACTGAGAATAGGCCCAGGGGTCTGGAAGGAGACAGCCAGTTTAAGGAGCCCGAAGAATCCAGGCTCACATTCCCCATCCAAACCACAGCATGAAAACACTCCAGGGCCGAAATTGATCTCGAGAACCATGGAGCAGGAATCCAGGGAATGAGCAGCCCCAAGACGGGGGAGAACCATGTAATCCCCACTGTGTTCCCCATGGAGAGCTGACAGCTGCTGCACATTGCAGGGCTCCCAGGTGATTTGGCCAATACCATTCTCCCAGCCTCACTATAATACCACTGCATATTTCATGTGGGCCAGGCCATCTTCCATCCAGTCTTACTACTGCTTGTGACACTGCGTCTTTGCAAGATGGTACTGACTTGGGAGACGTTGCAAACACGATGGAGGGCAGAGAATTAATTGCAGGGGAGCTGGAAAGATGAGACTGACGGGCAGAAAATGAGAAAAATGCAAAATAATGTGTCTCGGAGGGAGGCTCCAATTCCCCAACATTCAATGGGAAGGAAACACATGGAAAGAGGCTTAGGGGTGACAGTGGGCAGCAAATTAGACATGGGGTTTTCCTGTGATAAAACAGCAAAAAAATGCCAATAGCTGTTTGTGTGCATATGCAGAGTTATCAGGTCACAAAGCAGGGGCAGGGAGGTGATAGTCCTGCTCTAAAGAATAAATGAGGTACAAAGCACAGGGCAGGAGTGAGAAAATGAAAGCCAGCGACTGTGGTGTAGGTAACTCTGTACACACATGGGGGAAGTTCTGAGTCTGTCTTTGGTGTTCAGCACTTTTAAAAGTAAAGGAATTTCCTGGACTGTCTGCTGTGTCACACAAATACTCCTGGGAGTTGATTCAAGAAGGCTGTTACAGAATGAGTTATACACGCTATGCTCTCTCTCTCTCTCACGTGGACTTTGTATTAGTGTTTTCTTTGATTGTGGCTGCCCTTGATCACCAAAGAAAGGTCACCCAGACTGCTCATGCATGTTTTGTTCTCTATGCCTGGAAAATAAACATCTACAGCAAGGACAGGAAGGGTGAAAAACATCAAGGAAGGAGAGAACGGTTTAGAGAGGCTCTGGGTTATAACTGGGAGTAAAGCTGGAGTCTTAAGCAGTGGTGGTCGTTAAAGATTCCATGGGACTTTGCATGTAAGAATGGCGGTTTCAATGTTGGTATCTTGCCATATTTCTGGACAATTCTACTATTGCCCCTCTGCCTAGGGGGTAGCAGATCTGGTGCCCTGTAGCTCTTGCTCTGGCTGAAGGAGAAATCAATGCCAATCAGTCTTGATATTTTCTTAGTGCAGTGTGTTTATTGACATTATGTACACATGTCCTTGAACAGAGGTGGTCACAAATGACACAGGCCATCCCCTCGTTCAGAAATCTCAGCCCCAAATACCAGTGCTTGGATCCCCGGGAGCAACCCCGCCCCAAGAATTGAGGCTAGCTAGAGAGATTGTCAGAGAGCGAACTCTCCTGCTGTTTGCAACAGCTCTCCCAAAACAAACTGCATCACAGAACTAACAATTCAGCACTTCTTCAAAGATTGTACGTGTGCATGCTAAGAAAAAGAACTTATAAGCCCATGAGTGCTAAGAAAAAGAATTTATAAGCCCTACCAAATTCACAGCCGTGAAAAACACATCACAGACCTGAAATCTGATCTCCCCCGTGAAATCTTGTCTCACCCGTGAAATCTGGCTAATGTAGGGGAGGAGCAGGCCTGGGGGCTCTTACTGTTTGTCAGTCTCTGGATGCTAGTCCCAGCCGGGCTGAGGAGGGATGGGACGTCCTTTTCCCCTGCAGGGGCCTTCCTGGGCCCAGTCAGATCCGTCTCCGGGAACTTCAGGTAGCGTCGCAGCTGCTGATTGGGGGCCCATCTCTGAAGGCAGCACCACTGCCAGCAGCAGTGCAGAAGCAAGGATGGCAATACTGTAGTCTTGCAACACCCCCACTTACAACCCTGTGAAATTTCAGCTTTAAATATCTGAAACCGCAAAATTTCTGATTTTTAAAACCCTATGACCGTGAAATTGATCAAAATGGACCATGAACTCGGTAGGGCCCTGCCCACGAGTAACGGTGCCACCTGGTGACTCCTGCTACAGTGATATTCTCCCTCCCTAAATTTGCCCCACAGCTGGCTACAACGTTCATCGCCTCCTAAGCAGTTGTGGAGTGTTGCCCTGTTCTAGTAAACTCCCCTTGTGCTACCCAAGGAGTAGCTGCCTTTCGCTGATGAGCCGCATGTGCTGCATCAGTTTGCTCGGGGAGCCTTTGGGAGGATAAGGATCATTACTGTGAAGTAATGGGATGATATCGAGCTCAGGAAAATGCAGGCTGGCTGTCAGGAAAAAAGCAAGTGGAATAGTCTCCTTGGGGAAGTGATGGACACTCCGTTGGCTGAGTCATTCAGAGCTAATCAGGACAGTAGAGCACAATCCTGCACTGTCCGGGGGGGTGCTGGGTAAGGGCCTAGAGGAGCTAATACTGTGGGCCTTTTCCATTTCTGTGATTCTGCACTAATTTGGGTTGCGAGAGATTAGCCTGGGGGGACAGACATGGGTGCTAATGCCTGGGTCCCATATGAGCTCATATGGACCTCTGCTGCCTAGAGCTTTACATTACAGGGCCCCCCCTCCCCCCCCCCCGGTACTGCTGTTGTGGCAAGAGAATAAACTGATTTTCCGCTGTAAACTCAGCTTTCTAGGCGATGGGGTGGGGGGTTGTAAGTTCTCCCGCTTGCGCTATCACGACAGGCTCGGGCTGGAGCAGAGACTCGGGGATTACACACACCAAGCGCGTGTCGTTACTGCCATTCAGCTGCTGCTGCCTATACGGAGCAGCTTTCCAGGCGCCGGCACTCAGAGAGCACCCGCAATGGGGGAAAGGCAGAGGAGAAGCGACCCCGTCTGCCCCCAGGGCCCTGACTCCAGCAGGACAGCAGAGTCATTTCAGTCTTATCTCACCCTGGTCAAGTTCGCTCAGGCCCCGGCTGCTTCTAAGGCAGATCTTTGGGTTCTGTTTCCTATTTCCTTAGTAGCCTCTCTTGCAGGAGACACTATCAAAAGCCATTTAAAAGACTAAAGACATTTCATCCACTGGCTCCCTCTTACCCACCGTTTTGTTAACTCTTTCACGGCCACCTTAGGGAGGCAGCGTTTCCCATAGCAACAGCCATGTCGATTTCCCCCTGGCCAGTCCACACTCACAAGTGGCTTTCTCATGTGCCTCAGGCAGATATGAACCTGGAAGGGGGTGTCGCTTGGTTTACTGCGCATGTCACCTTTAACTGCACTAGCAGAGGGGTCTGCCTGCCTGCTGTAGGGGCACCGGTGCTGGGAAGCTGCTACTGCCGTTTTGGGTTCCAGTCATGGTGTGTGTGGAATGGCCACCACGCTGGGGTCCAGGGACCTCCAGAGCTAAAAGCACAAGGCGCTAACGCTCCCAAGCCGGGGCTATATAATTTGTAATTACTGGGGTTACTCTGTAGCTGTGCCAGTAGCATGCAAGGTGTACCACAACTTGGAAGCAAGCGCTGGTGCTTCAGCATAAGAACGGCCACACTGAGTCAGACCAAAGATCCATCCAGCTCAGTAGCCTGTCTGCCAACAGTGGCCAATGCCAGGTGCCCCAGAGGGAATGAACAGAACAGGGACTTATCAAGTGGTCCATCCTCATCACCCATTCCCAGCTTCTGACAAACAGAGGCAAGGGACTCCATCCCTGTTCATCCTGGCTAATAGCCATTAATGGATCTATCCTCCATGAACTTATCTAGTTCTTTTTTTAGCCCTGTTATAGTCTTGGCCTTCACAACATCCTCTGGCAAGGAGTTCCACAAGTTAACTGCGCATTGTGTGAAGAAATACTTCTTTTTGTTTGTTTTAAACCTCCTGGCTGTCAATTTCATTTGGTGACCTCTAGTTCTTGTGTTATGAGAAGGAGTAAATAACACTTCCTTATTTACTTTCTCCACATCAGTCATGATTTTATCAACCTCTATCATATCCCCGCTCAGTTATCTCTTTTCCAAGCTGAAAAGTCCCAGTCTTATTAATCCCACTTCGTATGACAGCTGTTCCAGAATCCTAATTCTTTTTGTTGCCCTTTTCTGAACCTTTTCCAGTTCCAATATATCTTTTTTGAGATGGGACGACTAGATCTGCACACAGTATTCAAGATGTGGGCATGTAATGAATTTATAGAGAGGCAATGGGATATTTTCTGTCTTATTCTCTTTCCCTTCCTTAATAATTCCCAACATTCTGGTCACTTTTTTGAGTGCGCTGCACAGCAGTGAGGCCTTGTAGGCGCTGGCCCTGGTGGGTCCCTGTAACTGCCCAGCCACATGACGAAGGGATTCCCTGTGTACAGAGACTTAAACAGTCACAGCTGCAAGTGAGCTACAGGGCTTCCTGCCCAGGTGGCAGGGGCAGTCCCGCTAAGCAGCCGGGCTCGTCGGGCCTGGTGCCTGGGCTGCCCTCTCCGATCCAGTCTCTAGTCACCCAAATAAGCAGCTGTTGATTTCCAAGCCAGGCTCAGTTAGTGCCTCTCCCTGCACACTGGCTCCCTGCCCTGCTGTTGCTGCCACCCTGTAGGTCCCACCTGGACCTGCACCCAGCTGTGATGTCCGGCACTCACACCCTCTTCCACTCTGTCCAAGTTCCTAGGGCTTCTCTGCAGCTCCCTACTGCCATGCGGCTCCCACATCCAACACACCCTGGCCACTTCCCTGGTCAGGACATGCCCCCTTTCCCAGAAAGGTGGGTGCAACAGGAGGTGGCTGAAGGGAAACGTATTCCCTGCTTAGCCTGGAGGAAGGGGATGTGCAGTGGGGAGTCGGCTGATGGGAGTTGCAGTCCTCTGCTTTGTTGAGCCATCACAACTTCTCTGTCCTCCAAGGATTAGGCCCAGACGAAGCACTGCCGTATGATTACGCCACCAGAGTAGCGTAGCAGGGACCTTAGGGGACTGGAGAATTGGCCTGAGTCCCAGGGATCAGAGAGCAGGCTGGGGCCTAGTGCCCAAGCAATCAGGGCACTGGCCTGTGAGGAAACACACAGCTGAGCCAAACTGGAGAGAGGAGATGGCAACGGTTATGAGACATCATCTGCGTGTGTGTGTGTCTCTCTTGCTGTCTCCTCTGGTGGCTGGACATTGTCCCGACCATTGGTTCAGACAGGTTACAGGCTAACAAGCGCCTGCTTTGCTGCAAGAAGCTCTGCCATGGCTTCCAGCCTTGGAGATCTCTCTGGACAGCCCTTCACCCTGTGAGCCCAGCCCCCCAGCCTCCCTAGCCAAGAGCGAAGGCCGTGGGGCCAGTGGCCCTGCCTGGAGATCCTGGCGTTCTCACTTTGCAGGTGTTTGCATTTCTCCCTTGCATTGAGAGCTGATCTGATCCAGCCCTCCCAGTGGGGAGAGCTCATTCTCTAGCTCGCCCTCAGCCCTGCTTCCTGCAACCACCAAATTAGATTTCTCTCCGTCCGGGAAGGGACTGCGTCACTGCGACTGACCCCATTAGGAGGCCGATAGGAAACGTTCACTATCGATCCCCCTCGCCCACCCCAGGATAGACACTGCAACACTCCTTGCTTTGTTTCTCGAAGGCTGCTCTCATCCAGCGGATGTGAAGTAATGGGCCACCTCCCCTCCCCGGTGCCCCCTCCCTGAGCTACACACACAGCCTGCATTTGTGGCCAGGCAGCCTTTACAATGGACACTTCTCTTCTTCAGCTCAGAGCCTTGTCTTTACATACGAACTTTTAAAACGGGCCCCTGACACTAAGGGGCCAGGACCCTCCACAGGATGGACGGTTCAAACCCGCCGGAGGGAAAGATTTGGAAAAGCCCCCAGCTGCAGACCTGCCCCCCCTAGGGGCACATGCTCTGGGCTCTGTCCTTGAGGCCTGGTGGGAGGGGATGGCAGACAGTCTGGTGGCAGGAGAAAGGAAAAGAAAAAAGACAAGAGGAAGATGAAACAAAGAATTGACATTGTCTCTGGTGGGGCGAGGAGGAAGAGCCGGGGTGGGATGGAGAGACCTTCCTACCATCACTCATATTCCCTCTGTAACTGAGCACTGCTCCTAACTGCTTTAATGGATTCGAGGGCAGGACCTCCAACCACTTCCGTTCATTTAACCCATTAGAGATCAATGAGGGGGGAGCCGGGTTACAGGCACAGAGTGACTGGGGTTAGGGAGTGGTAAGATCTTAGAAATACATGCTGAGGAGCTCTGAATCTGCACCATGCCTGGAGCAGATAAGAAATGACAGGTTTGGAGTGAGCTGTTACCATTCCAGAAGGAGATCTTGGAGTCTCTGGGGCTGGTGCTCTGAAAACAGTCAGCAGCAGTCCAAAAAGCTAGCAGAACGCTAGGAAAGGGCTAAGGCAGAAAACATCTTAATGCCGCTGTATAAATCCATGGTGCTCTCACACTGAGTGCAGGTCTGGGCGCCCAGCTCGAAAAAGCTAGATTAGAATTGGAAAGAGCACAGAGAAGGGCAACCAAATGCTTAGGGGGTGGAACAGATTCCGTGTGAAGAGCTACTAAAAAGACTGGGACCGTTCAGCTTGGAAAAGAGACAAGTAAGAGGGGATATGATCGAGGTCTATAAAATGAGACTGGTGTGGAGAAATTGACCAAGGAAGTGTTATTTACCCCTTTACATAACCTAAGGGTCACCCAATGAAATTAACAGGCAGCAGGTTCACAACAAACATAAGGAAGGACTTGGTCACACAACGCACAGTCAACCTGTGGAATTTGTTGCCAGGGGATGTTGTGAAGGCCACAAGTATAAATGGGTTAAAAAAAGAATTAGATACGTTCACAGAAGATAGGTCCATCTATGGCTCTTAGCCAAGATAATCAGGGACACAACTCCATGCTCTGTGGCTCCCTAAATCTTTGCTTGCCGGAAGCTGGGACAGGATAGCAGAAGATGGATCACTATAATTGCCCTGTTCTGTTCGTTCCCTCTGAAGCATCTGGAATGGGCCACTGTCCGAAGACAAGATATATGAAGCTAGATGGACCATTGGTCTGACTCAGTACAGCCGTTCTCATGGTCTTAAGATTGTTATTAATGTTGTTCTGCCTGGATCCCACCCTGACTAGAGTTGAGCAAATCATGGATATCTCAGTTCTCTGGCAAGTCTGAAAAATCAGAAAAATCCAAGCTAATTTTTTTTAAAAAATTGGAAACATCAAGAGGTGGAAAAATCTTACTTTTGGGTCCGATGAAACATTTTGTTTCAATTTTGACCATTTGTAGGCAGTTTTGATTATTTTTAAAATACAATTAAAGGATAGTCAGGAACAAAAAATTGGGTCAAACTGAAAAATTTAACCCTTTTTTTCCCAGTATTTATTTTATTTTAGTTTAGGGTTGGTTTTTTTTTCACAACCTAAACAATTTGGCAAAATGGACACAAAGTCACAAAAGGTTTCAATGTCACCGAATCTGCATTTTCCTTGGAAAAAAAGTTTTGGTTTCAAAATGTCAAGCCACTCCAGGCCTGATCCCCCTGGGTCAATGGGAATTTGGCCACTGACTTCAAAGAAAACAGCAGTTGAATGTCTCAGATCCTGCTAGAATAGGGTGCCCAGACAGCAAGTGTGAAAAATCAGGGGCTAGGGGGTAATAGGAGCCCATATAAAAAAGCCCCAAATATCGGGACTGTCCCTATAAAATTGGGACATCTGGTCACCCTATGCTAGAACCCCCAGGTGTGCTATGAAATAGTTAACTTGTCATGTCCCAGTGGTTCTCCCAGCTCCTAGTCGTGTGTGCTAACCACAACCCGATGCCCTCCCTTGCACTGCCCATGGCTCTAACAAGGTAGGGGCTTGCTCAGAGAACTCAGCTATTATGGCACAATGATGCTGCATGGCTGGGGGTGGGTAAGTGGAGGTCTAGAAATGAGGGAGTGGGACCAGGATTGCTAAAATCCACCCTCATGCCCTACTTTACCACCCGCCCTGGACCCTGTGTGACAAGCAGTCCCGAAATAGGAATCAAAACAGGTATCTGTTCCAGTATGGGATTCCAGAGCTGCCCCATCAGTACCCTATGGGAATCCACCCAGGTCTCCACGCACATCAGCAGGGCTGCAGATCTGCCATCCTTGTGTGTCCGCAGCTCAGGATACAAAGAGTTCATTACATTTGCAGCTGGCGCGTGTGCAAGGCCAAGAGTGACTGGAGACTCACTCATTAACTGAGCTGATGGAATTTCAGCCTCCATTTGTTCCACGCACTAAACGCTACCCACAGTCCTCGAGGGAAACAGGCTGGAGCTTTGCAATCCTGGGCTGAGCTTGGCATTCAGGGAAGTGAAAAAGTTGATTCAACTGGCTAGAGTTTGACTGAGTGCAGACAGGTGCAATGTGAACTTCTTTGACCAGCTCTGCCAAGACCCCTCACACCCTCCCAGCTCTGCCAACGCCACTCTGTCATCACACCCAGCTCTGCCAACAACACTTCGTCCCCCCCCGCCTCACCCAGCTCTGCCAACACCCCTTCGTCCTCACTCAGCTCTGCCAACATCCCTCTGTCCTCGCCCAGCTCTGCCAACACCTCTCCATCCCTCTCCGCCTTGCCCAGCTCTGCCAATGCCCCTCTGTCATCACATCCAGCTCCGCCAACATCCCTCAATCCTGCCTCACCTCACCCAGCTCTGCCAACACCCCTCCGTCCTCGCCCAGCTCTGCCAACACCCCTCCAACCCACCCCGCCTTGCCCAGCTCTGCCAATCCCTCTCTGTCATCACATCCAGCTCTGCCAACAACCCTCTGTCCAGCCTCGCCTCAACCAGCTCCGCCAACATCCCTCCATCAAGCCCCGCCTCGCCCAGCTCTGCCAACGCTCCTCCGTCCTCCCAGCTCTGCCAATGCCCCACCGTCCCACCCCACCTCACCCAGGTCTGCCAACACCCCTCTGTCCCACCCTGCCCAGCTCCGCCAATACCCCCCCAGCCTGCCTCTCCCATCTCTGCCAACATCCCACCCTGCCTTGCTCAGCTTCGCCCAGCTCCGCCACCACCCCTCTGTCCTCACCCAGCTCCGCCAACGTCCCTCCATCCCACCCCACCTTGCCCAGCTCTGCCAACACCCCTCTGTCCTCACTCAGCTCTGCCAACACCCCTCTGGCCTAGCCGGCCGCCCTCATTGCCACTTTTTAATCATCAACGATTGGGAGTGAGCAGCGGCGGGGGCTGGAGGTCACACCAAGGACACAACAGTATCAAAGCCCCCTCCACACACCAAACTGAGTCATATGGCAGCTTCCCACCAGGGCCCAAACCCTCCCCAAGGTCCTCCCTGCTGGGGTCCATGGGCCCCATCCCTCCCCAGGGCAGGGGCAACTCCAGGCACCAGCATGCCAAGAGAGGGGACAGGGTCAAGGAGCCACCGGCACAACCTTTCCCTGCAGCATCTCCATGACCCTGATGGCCCCCTATCAGTCAGCTCATTAGCCAGCCCGGGCGGGGCTGGGAGCTGGAGAGCCAGTGAGGCCCCAATGGACGGGATGTGATTAACCAGATCAAACACTGCCTTCCACTCCATCCATCACCACAGGCAGGAGAGGTGAGGGCTGCTGACCACGGGGGAGGCTGGCTGGGCTTCCCGGAGCACGCGGGCCGGGCTTGGGAGGGACCCAGGGCACAGTTCCCATCTCCTCCTTAGCTAATCGATTCCAGCGTGTTTTCCTGGCCGCTGGAGCAGCGCAGGGGTGATGTCAGGCTGTAATTGATGGCTCCTCTGAGGCCAGGGCCCCACCCTGGGAGAGGGATCTGGCGGCTGCAGGCCACTGGCAAAGAGCCATCTCCAGAGACAAGCGCAGAGCTCCCCTGCACACACACAGCACCTTCCTTCTGAGCATCTCCCCGCGAGGTGGGGTTAGACCCACTGGAGCACGAGACAGAGGCAGCCTGGGACAAGCGCTCAGGTTTCCTGAGCTCCAGGCCTGTGCCTGCCCTGTGAAATCAGTGTCCATAGAGAGCAGGATTCCCTCTGGCACCTGCCCCCAAACCTCCATACCCCCCGCCCCACTCCATCTGTGGTGGTTCCCTGTTTCGTTAGGACAACGAGGTCGGCAGTCTCCCAGTGATGCCACCAGCCCAGACATCAGAAGCGCTTCCGTGATGCTGAAGCACCGGGGTCCAGTCGACTGAGCTATGGCCACAACGAACGCGCTGTCCAGAGGGAGGGGGTGGAGGCTGGTTTCAAGGGAGAGGCGTTCTGCTGGTGCACAGACGCCCTGGCACAAAGGTAACACACCATAGCGACAACAATACAGGCCTTGCCACGCCCTGGGGACAAGCGCTCTCCAGACATCAGTGACCCTTGGTGCAGTAGGGAGAAAACATTAGCACCGATGGGGAAACTGAGGCATTTGCCCAGGGAATCAGTGATGTACCTGGAGTAGAACACAGGTCTCCAGTCCTGTGTGCTCCACGCACCAGCCTACATCATGGTTGGTAAAACACTGTATTAAATATGCCCGAGTAAAGCTGGAGCCCGTTATGCTCTGCAAATCCTCTGAGCTCCAGAATCCCAGAGGTCTCTAGTGTGCAGGACTCCAGCCATTCTTGCAGGACTCAACCCGCCAAGGCTGCCGCTAGACATCTGTCCCAGGACGCTGCAGTGCCCTGCAGTTGTCTTGTGTTAACAGGGAATTTCCTAAGAGCCCATTGAAACTCCTCGGAGCGCTGGCGTTGAGTCTGAAGGGCATCAGCCAGCATGAGCCAGAAAGGTTTAGGGATTGAAGCAAAATCTGTGCCTCCAAAGGGCCGCATGGCTCACTAAGCTGTGTACCATGGGCAGAATTGCATGCTGAGAGCAGGGATCAAACCCAGTGCCTGCTCAGTGCTAACGGAGAATCTCTACCAGTAGACATGCTAGGGCCTGCACAACTTAGCCATGCACAAATTACCCACTGGCAGCCATGCAGGATACATGCTAGGGCCTTGCCCTATATGTGGATAACAGAGCTGTTGTGCGAATTGGAGAGGAGAATTTTTCCACTGGATGAGGGGGTAGGATGAGCTCCATAGTGTGTGTGCAGGGAGGGAGGGGAGATGTCAAATGTTCTGCTTCCATCCACAAAGAGCAACTGTGCACCTGCAATGTAAAGGGCTTTTAGTTTAAATTCAGGAAAACCAATACCAAGAAAGAACAAACACAAAGTCTACATGAACGAGAAAGAGCGAGAGCGAGAACGCGATGTGTGCATCTCCTCTGAACCAGGACATGCTGCAGCCACTCAGAGAACAACATGGCTGCCAAACTCTGTGTCTTGGAGGGGCAGGTAGCAGAAAACAACGGGCATCACATTTAAATGGCCCCTCACAAATGAAACAGAGCACGGCTGCAGAGCTGCCGAGCACTAGAAATGGTCTAAAAAGAGAACGCCCGCCGTGCCGCCTGTGAACTCTCTTTGGCCTTTCAGTCGAGGCCTTGGGGCAGTGCCCCAGGAGAAGTTATCAGCTGTGTGTCTTGGGTTTGGCAGGTGGTGTTAACGGGTTAAAATTAAAGACAAGAGACAAACTGGAGGAGCCTGGCAAATGAGTTGGATGGGGATGGGGGCGGGAGCTGTGCCAGCGTGGGGAGCTTCTGCCCAGCGTTTCCGTTTCCCGCCCGTCAGTAGCTGGAGACCCGGCACTCTCCACATCCGCCGAGCAGCGAGGCTGGAAGCATCCCGAGAGGAAGACGCTGTTTACACAGAAGCTGATACCGCTTCCAGATACAGGCAGCTCCTGGAGCGGCTGCCTCCCAGCACCACCTCTGACCTTCCACCATCACGCTCCAGAGGGCAGGAAGCTGGTGAAATAGCCCTTTCTTCCTGCTGCTGCCTCAGGGGGCTGGGACCCAGCTGAGGGCTTAACTAGCTGCCCCACCTGTCAGGGCCCTGCAGCCGGAACAGGAGGGTCTTATTCCGGGCCTTCCCCAAAGCCGAACAAGAGACTTGTGTAGCCCAACCACTGTGACATCCTTGACTTTCCAGCCGGCCAGCACCCTGGCCCCTTGCTCAGAGCGCAGGCCCCATCCTTCGTCTTCTGCTTCAGATTTCACTCCTCCTCTTGGCCTGGAAGACCCCGTACAGCCTGGCTTCCGTCCCTGTCTCGCTCATCTCACTGTTCTCGGCCCCTTCCCCACCAGCCCCTTCCATCTCACCTCTAGGCTGGATCCTCAAAGCCCCCAGCTGAGCCGCACCCCCCTAGTCTCCTCATGGCAAACGGCCCTGGCTCAGCTGCTCGGCGTTTCGCTGCTCCTGGGCTTTGCCTGCACCCAAGTTAGCGCAGGCGAGCTTCAGGACCGTACCCTCTGTAAAGCACCCAGCATGCGTGGGGCACCAAGGCCAAGATTGGGGTGCTTGGCTGAAGCCACCTTGCAGAGGCCTGCTTTTCAAAAAGTGCTGAATTCCCCAGGCCCCCCACCCTCTGGAAACCAGGCCCCGCTAAGGTGTCTTCAGTTGGGGGGACGGGGGCAGGATCACTAGTCAGCCCTGAAAATCTTGGCCCAAGTAAATAATACATTATAAAGTAAAATAGTGATGGTAGGTAGATAGATCGATTGCGCCTTTCATGGACGGACCGTGCACCGTCATCCCCTGGAGTTTTTCTAGGCTCTAGTGCTAACGGGACATAGTCCCTCACCTCGATCATGAGGCTGTAACACCTTATTCCAGACTCTGTTTGGTCTGATCCCTCCCCCAGCCCCTTTCTTCCTGTCCCATTTCCTTTCCTTCTTCTTTTGCTCTATTATCGTTCCCACGTTCCCTCCCCTCCCTCTCTTCCTCCCTGTTCTTTCCTTGCCTCACGCTTTGCCATTGTCTGTCCCTCTTTCTCTTTCATGTTTTTTCTACCGAGGCAGCACTGTCCAGTGGTTAGAGCAGGGAGCTGGGAAGTACTGGGTTCTAGTCTCTGACCTACCTGGCAACCTTCAGCAAGTCACTGCCCTGCTTTTTATCTCAGTTTCCCCATCTGTGAGGACTCTCTAATTTAAGATGCCCATCACCCTGGCTCAAAGTTTGGCAACGCTAAGCAGAGATGGCCCACCCCTGATATCTGGGGCGGTTCTGACCCAGCTCTGATTACCGGGGCTCCAGTGCTGATATAATACCCCCCCTTGCGTCTCTCTTCTCTGTTACCCCCATCTCCCTTCCTCCTTCATCCTCGTCTCATTCCCCTCTTTCTATCCCTCTCCTTTTGCCCCCTCCTTCACTCTGTCCCTCCTGTCCCGCTGGGAGACTGGGGAGCACTCTGGGCCCGACCCAGAGAGGTGCTGATGCCTGTGTCTCCCGCAGCGGCAGAGGGCGCGCTGCCTCTCTTGGGATCTGGCCCGTTGTTTGGCCGAACATGTCCCTTTAATTCCCTTGGCTTTCCTCCAGGGAGCAGGAACAGCATCCAAGGGAGCCTGGCAGCCGCTGGAACCCAGCCTGGGAGCGAGGCGCCGGCAGAGTCCTGCAGTAAATTAAACCAGGCCCTTCACGCTGGCCTGAGAGCCGCTAATTACTTTAAAAGGGAAGGACAATCTCTCGCCCTTCCCATCCCCCAGCTGCCTCCTCGGGCTTTAATGGAAGCTCTGTTGAGAGCAGAGAAAGGCCTTCTTTATCCTCCGGCTGGGAACCCTCTTCTCTGAGCCCTGCACATCAAAGGGCCCCCCAAAGATGCCATTATGTCCTCACTCCAAAGGCCTCATTGTCCTTCCTTCGGGACCTGGGCCATCTTAAAGGGAAAGCAGAGCCTTTCCCAGCTCCCTTTGTCTCCTGCGTCTGCGCCTCGCTCAGGCTGCAAAAGATCCAGGGGAAGGGGGCTTGGGTTGAAGCTGGGGCAAGGATGCGACCAAGGGCTGGCTTGTCTCAGCAGCGTCCCTGTGTTTCGGGGGGATGGAGCTGAATCCAGCCCCAGGAAAAGCAGGGGAAAGCTCCTGACTCTGGCAAAGCGGCCTCAGCTACCATGATTTTGCCCCACCCCAGAATCGTGCCAGGAAATGCCATGTGGAGAATGCACTTAGACCCGGGTCCCCAAGAGATTTAGGCACCTGACTTCCATTGACTGACCTCTGAGGATCTTAGATCCCACAGTGATGAGGGCGATAGGCAGGATGCAGAGTGAGTGCATCTACTGCATCTCTTCTGTGTCCATCACTGTGGCCTACCTGCTGGTGTCTGGTCATTGGTGTCTGTTGCCCCCGCCATGCTGGAGTGCCCGAGGAATGAGACACTATGGGACTCTAGAACTATACTCTGGGGAGGCTGAAAGTGTGATCCTGCTGCCTCCAGCCCTCTTTGCACTTACCATCTTCATCCCCACCTTTGCCCTTCACTATCAAAGGAGGTCGGACAAGGGAGGTTCGGAATACCGAGCCAGCTGCCTCTCCAGGACTGAATGGGGCACCATGCCTAATTTCAAGGAGCGGTGCTGTGACTCTGCATGCCGGGTCATAATGCCACTCAGTCTGGGGACCTCTCCAATGAGGGGCCCGTGGCAAACTGCCCCTTTTGCCCCTCTGGGTGGCCTTGCCTGCCAATTGGTGTCCCTGCCAACAAGATGCACTGGGCATAACATGCGTATGGCTGCTGGCACCATTGGCAGCAGCCTGAGACAGCTGTCATGCATGGCCCTGCATCCCAGACACACAGGGCACCCTGTGCCAGGATACCTACAAAAATTTTTACAATGATTGGGCAGCTGGTCTGCGGCGATCCCGCCTGTCATGCTGTCTCATTGTTACCTTGTATTCACCCATCCATCCGTATCCAGCTGTTGTCTCTTGGCTTATATTTAGCTTGTAAGCACCTTAGGACAGGTACTGCCATTTTGTTCCATGTCCGCCTAGCGCAGTGGGGTCCCAGGCCATGATTGAGACTCCCAAGGACTCCAATAATACAAACAAGAAATAGGAATAAAATGCTCGGCCCAGCCTCAGAGCCTGAACCCAAGGGGCTGAGTTGGGAGGTGCAGAAATGAACTCATACGATCTGGGAGCAGAATGAAACCATCCAACACCGAGTACCGGACAGCCCTGAAAAATAAGAGCAACCAGCCTGACAATGGAACGGGAGATGATGTGTCTCCATTGGTGCCACTGAAACCAAGACACTGAAAGAATCTAACCAGGGACCTTGGTGTTCCCATCTGCACAATGGGTGTTCATCAGCACTCCCTACATTCCCAAAGCCATGTCCCAGCATGCACTGTGCTCAGCAGGAAAGCTGGGATAGATAGGTTGGGGTCAAAGTCCTCAATCGATTAAGCCAAAATCCTGGGCTGGGATTTGGACTTGGCTGGCGTGGGGTGTCCAGGAGATCCACCCTTAATAATCTCTCAGTTGCATCTATAAACCCCCTACTCACAGATCGTGCCCACTCTTGGCCCTGTGCGGTCCGTGGGGGATGCCCCTTTTAGTGAGACAGCCCTTCTCAGGGGTCCACTCTATCTCGGGGTCAGGCCCCTCCACCTCCTGGAGCCGCACCTCTCTGAGCCTTAGCACGTCTGTCTCTCCGTGGGCCCCCTCCGGGAGTCCACGCACTCTGGACCCCCTGGGCCTCTTCACCCCCGAAGGGGCTGATGCAACCCTGTTCTCTAGACCAGAGTGACTCTCAGCCAGCATAAAACAGGAGGGTTTATTTAGAGTTGAACACAGCACAGGAAACTCTCAGGGCCTCAGGCCTGGCCTCTCACAATAACAGCACATCTCAGTCTCCTTGCATCCAGGTGGGCTCTGCCTGCTTCCCTTTGCCAGCCCGAGCCTCCTTGCTTCTCAGCTGGGTCTCTGATATCCCCGGCCTCAAGCCCCGCCTCAGTCCATTGTCTTCTCTCCAGGTAAACAGGGTCGTAAACAGGAAGGCCTGAGTCCCCTCTCCTCGCAGCTCTCCTCTGGCTGAAACCGGCTGGTCAGGTCACTGGGGTCCTCTCTCTGCAGCCTATTGTCCTCCCACTGGCCAGAACCGGTTGTGTCTCCTGGGCTGGGGTCCCGAGTTCCTCTCCGGTCCTCTGTAACAACAAACTCTCTCTCCCCTCACCTCGTTAAACCAGTAACACCCAGGGACATTGAGTCCCACCCCCTGTGCATGCAAACCCTGGAAAAGACAGAAAACCCCAAGAAAAAACCCCCACTTCGTCACACCCCCTTACCCAGGTTTGAAAATCCACATGCCCCATTGTCCAGTCTTGACTCACAGCACTGCCCTTCCTGGAAAAGCCCCATCAGAGCCCTTCATTTCTGAGGAGGACAAGACCTTGTTCACGATAACAAGAGGTTTGAGATGTATGAGGCCTGAATAACTGAGCCAGCTGGCCATGGACGAACATCTGTGGGGCAGCAGGTCTGTGCTGGAGGCCAGATTGCCTTGTTACAAACTGGACCTATCAAGCACCAGTGGGATAATCCATCCCTGGTGTAAACCCACCGGAGGGCGGTTTTGTGGGTGAAGCGCCGAGCTGGGACTCTGGAGATCTTGGCTCATGCTGCAACTCAGCCATGGACTCCCTATGCGACCATGTGCTGGCCCAGCAGGACTTCGGCTAAAAGGCTTCAGCCACCGTGCCTGAGCTGAGGGCTGGAGCGAACACATTGTGATACCAGCCCTCAGTTATCCTGCTTTCCCTAAGGCAGGTCAGCTGAAGTCCTGCTGAACCAGCCAACCTTGGGGGAAAGCAGGCACTGCCAGGAAGCTGGGCATCTGGGAGCTAGCGATGAAAGAGCGGAGGGATCTCTAGGAGCCGATGGCTGGCTGGATAGAACAGACTGGCTGCCTGACGGTCTAGCTGTCCATCTGTTTCACCCCGGGGGGTTGAGAGATACGGTGCAGTGAGAGCCACCTGTGAATGGGCACTGATAACACCCTGCATTGCTGAGCGCTGGGCTGTCTCGTCCCTCCTGCTCTCGGGCCAGTTCAGGGGTTGGTTTGCCTGCCTCCAGAAGAGCGGTAGCAACCCGAGCATGCAGGGCCTGGGAACAACATGTGAGTGTCACTGAGCGCAAGCCAGGACGAGGGCCCTTCATTGCCGGGAAGAGGGCTGCAAACTCACTTGGCTTTTAAAGCAAACCGAAGCCGAGTGTCCCAGACTGGAGACACCCTATCTGGAGGACCCAGGAGGTTTGCAGGCCCTGAATGCAAGCTCTCTAGGCCCAGCTAATGGGGAATCACCTGGGTCCTCACCAGGCACCACATATGCCACGCGGATGAGGCCAGCAGCACGAATGCATCGGCCAGCTTAGTCTGTACCTCGCTAAGGATTTTTCAAGACTAACCAAGGCCGGCTTTCAATGACCCAAGCCCACCCCACCGGCCCCGAGCTGGGCCCTGCTGGGGGGACTTAGGGGACATCATCCCACTTGAATTTTGGGAGGAGGGAAGAGAAAAGGCCATAGAACTGGGTGGGCTCAAGCCTCCGCCCCAGGGTTTGGGCCTGGGTGACATCTCTGGGTCTGGGGCCGTTCACTGGGTTGGGATCAGGAGCCGGCGTTGGGACTGGACTCCAGTGCTCAGGGCTGTTCAGATCTTCGCGGGGGCTGGGGGAGGGCTGCTTCCACCCCCTCCCCCGACTCCTGCCAGACCCTCTGCCAAGCCCCAGGCCATCTGGAAACTCTCACTGACAAAAACGAAACAGCGAAACCAGGAGACAAACCTGTGAGTTGAAAACTGGACCCAGCCTCTTCCCCATAGCAACTGGTTTCCGTCACAACAGCCAAACTTGGCACAGTGCTGGAAAGCAGCTGAGCCCCACTGGGCCTTACATCAGCCGGGGGGTGGGGGGGAGCCCCTGCCAGAGCCGGGGAGGGGGACGTGCTGGCCAGCCTTGCAGCCCTTAACACGCTGCTCAGCCGATGACCCTTGATCCTGACCTGCAGCCCCCACTGCTGTGCCAGCCCCCACCCCCCAAACAGCCCTGCCACTGCCCCACACTCAACAGCTACAGCAGCCTTTGCTTCCTGTCCTGGGCGCCTCGAGCCCAATCATGTGACATGTACTCCTGCCTTTCAGGCTTGCACGTCCACACCCAGCTCTCCCAATGCACCTCAATCCTGACCCGCAGCACCCCCTGCAGTTCCATCAGTGCCCCCCCCCGAGCCCTCCCAAGGTACCCCCGCCCTGGCCTGCCACTCCACTTCCAAGTCTCTCTAGAACAGGCGCTGTGGCTTGTTTGATCGGCCCACATTGTGTGACCAGCCTGAGTAATAGCCGATTAGCTGGAGCTCACCAAACAGACCGTGCTCTCATACTGCTCTGCAAACAGAGACATCGACCTGCGCATGGACACAGCATGCAGCCCATGCTGGAGGGTCCCCTGCTCCTTGGTTAGACTCAAAAGGCCAAGCTCAGCAGCACGTGGATTGGGCTCCAAGCTGCTGGAGCCAACAGTCCCAGTCTCAGCAGCAGATGTGAATAACTCAAACTGGAGTGAAGAAAATCAATTGGAGATTTGCTAGGAAGGAAGCCTGGACTGTGCCGAGTGGGGGCGGGGAATCCATTTTCCCAGCTTGTCTGGAGCACAGCCAGGATCTTGGTGTAACCCTTCCATGGGAAGGATCAGAGGAGGACGTCCCATTGCTGCCAGCCCCAGCTGTGGGCTATTCCAGAGCCGCAGAAACAACTCCCTTTGGTAAAAGATTTTCCACCTTGGCTGGGGGTCATGATTGGAAAACCCGACATTCCACATCTGGAGGTTATCAGTGCAAACATCTGGCAACTGGCTGGCAGGATTCACAGCCAGGGAAGCCGGAGATAGGGGGACCCAACCTGCACCCCCAGCCAAAGGCCATACAAGCTCTATTAAAGGGGCAGTGCCACTTTCTCTGCACAGCCCTCGGTGGCAACCATTTAGTGGCTGGAGTTAGGGTTTTCTGCAGTTTAGGAGAATCCTAGCTTGCCTGCAGGAGGCTCTGCCTGCTCCGGGGCTTCAGGAAATATCTCAGGCAGACTGGGCCATAGCTGGCAATGCCCAGTACGTTCTGGGGCTGGTACGAGCAGCTGCTCATAGCAGGATCTAATCACAAAAATCATAGCAGGAACCGGTGTGGCCCCTCCCCCTCATCGAACTGCCAGGGGAGAGAATTCCTTCCACCTGGTCTAGCCACCGCTCCAGGCTCTGGGGAAGCAGGACTGGAGCTGCAGACTGAAACTCCAGTCCCTGCCCCCTGTGCCAGTAACAGCTGAGGGAGTCGCTCCAGCTGCCTGGCGCTAATGCAGAACCTTAGCCAAGTTCTAGCCCATGTGAGTGCGTGGAGCTCCATGGAGGGTGGGCCACGGCAGGTGGCCTTTGACTGGCAGCTCTCACAGGGGAGTTGCTGCACTTCGGTCTGAGGCTGATGCACGGTGGCAGTTCCAAGGAGTCCACCCCCAAATGGGGCTCCAGACTTCCCTGAGCCCTGCCCCAGAGGGGCCAGTCTGCCACGCACGGATCATTCACCAAGGTCAGGGAAGGGGGGTGAGTGCATCCCTTAAAGGATCCAGAAGAAACTCCCTCTCCACTAGACTCTCCTGGTTTGGGGGAACTTTTCCTCCTCCAGGGCCTGATGCTTAGAGATCCCTGGAGCTCAGTGCTTGGACTGGAGAAGGCTGATATGGATTGACACAATTCCACTGCACAGCCAGAGGGCAAACCCTATCACAGGGCTATTCCCCTAAGCTCTCCCTGGGCAGCATGCTGGGGAACCCACCAGCCTCAGAGCACCCCTTTTCCGGCAAGCCTTGCCAGCTGCACAGTGCGCAGCAGCCATGGGACTCCTCCTGCAGCCCTGGCCCTCTGAATGCTGCAAGACTCAGCAGGCAGGGAGGCTGGGCTTGGCTTCGGCTCCCCACTTGGCACAGGCAGGGCACAGTGTTATCATCTCCAATCAGTGCTGGGAAACTGCAGCTGCCCTCCAGCAAGCCACGCAGTCGCTAGCACCGCTGTTTGAACTTGTTTATGACCCATTTTGGAGGTGGGTCTCCAGCCAGCTCTGCTTTCTGCTGCGGTCATGCCCCAATCGCTGCAGCATTCAGCACGGCCCTGGCCAGACTGTGCCCAGCCGAGGGCCACATTGGCAGCCTGCTAGGAGCACTCAAGGGCTGTGATCCATCTGCCTCAGCCATCTACAGGTCCCAGTGTGCTTGAGCTAAGTACCATCACTGGGATCAGGAGCGAGCCTGGCCTTTCCCCACGCCTGCCCTCCACGTTAACACCAGGGTGCGTTTGGCCCCTGCAGTGCTAGATACACCTCTTGGCAGACCCTGCTCATTCCTAAGAGTTTGGGTGGAGGCAGCTTCTTCCGGGGATAGGAGCCACTCACCCGTGCGAGAGGAAAGATGGCCAGAGGTTGTGGCGCTAGCCTGAGCTTTGGGAGCCCTGCGTTCAAGTTCTTGCTTTACCACTTGGGCAAATCACTGAGCTTCTCAGGGTCTCCGTTCCCTGTCTGTACCATGGTAATAAGAGCCCTGCCGCACAGGGGGTAAGTGAGGGTGAACACATTAATAAAGGTGGCCCAGTTAACCACCAAAGCTAGATTACTGCCCTCCTTCCCCAGGTGGAGGTAGCATTCTCAGCCTATGACCAGCTGTGGGTGTCCCTTTCCAAAGGCACCGGGGGCACATTACATGCACAGCCCATGGAGCCAACCTCAGGAGTTTAAAAACCCAGAGCTGTTTTTCTTTAAAGACTCTGAAGACTCTCTGATTTGCCTTCTGATTGTGAACTTTCAGCAATCACTTGGGTAGTATTTTCAAGCTTTTCCTTTGTAACCAAGCAGGTGATAAACTTGTTGATGTTTTTAAATGAAAGCTGAGAGTCTCCGGCAACCTCATGACTCCAGGAGCTGGGACTTGAAAGAAAAACACCATAAATCGTGAGGGCCAGCGTGCTGCATTAGGCCGCCCATCTGGCCTGCAGTGCACGGCTGTGGAGAAAGGGATCAGAGTGAAGCCACGTCCAGAGCTTGGATTCTTGGCCGCTTCCCTCTGGGGCTTGTAACAGCTCCCAGATGGGAGGGAGGAGGTCAGTCGGCATGTCCCATTCAGCCCTCGACTTCCTTGCTGGGACTGTCAATGGGACCACCAGTAAGGGCCAGGAATGTTATGTGACCATCCAGGTATTTTGCCATTCAGGTTCCTGAGACTTTCAAATATCCGAGGGAGAAAGCTGGAGTTGGAAAAGACCGATGATTTCAGACTTCATGACCCCTGGCAGGCCAGGAGGCAGCGCCATCTAGAGGCTGGACATGATGCTATTCGCAGAGTGCCATAGGTAGGGCCCTACCACTTTCTGGGTGCATTTTGGTCAATTTTCATGCTCAGAGGATTTTAAAAATCGTAATTTCATGATTTCAGCTATTTAAAGCTGGAATTTCACGGTGTTGTAACTGTAGGGGTCCTAACTCAAAGGGGACTAGTGGCAGGGTCACAGGGTTATTGTAGGGGAGGGCGTGGTATTGCTGCCATTACTTCGGCACTGCTGCCTTCAGAGCTGGGCCCTCAGCCAGCAACTACCACTCTCCGGCCACCCAGCTCGAAGGGTAGTGCAGAACCACAACTTCTCTACAATAACCGCACAACCCTCCCACAACCCCTTTTTGGATTGGGGACCCCCCCATTTGAGAAACGCTGGTCTCCCCCATGAAATGTATATAGGAGCGGGTAAAAGTACGCAAAAGACCAGGTGTCACAGTCCGTGATGCATTTTTCACGACTGTGACTTTGGCAGGGAGCTAGCCAGAGGCGTGCTCCAAGTTGTAGGACACACCGAGGAGGACGTCATGCCCTGGGGACTCAGAGCAAATAGATTTACCGGGTGTCATTCAGCATTTGAGCCTCATCCAAACTAAACAGGAGACAGAGGGCCACCTCCTCAGCTGGCACGGCAGGACACGGCTCTGGTGGCTGCAGCGGGGCCACCAGCTGAGGAGTGGGCCTAGCTCTCTAAGCCGATGTCTCTCCAGGGGCTTTGCATGAGTCAGGGTTCCATTAACTGCCCAGATCATACATGGGCAGCCCTGCAGCTGCTGCTGTGAACGGACGCAACTGATAGCAGCAATTTCTCTCCAGAAGGGAGATAACAGGGCAGGAATAACACAGCACCCACTAATAGCTCCTAGAAGTGTACGGAGCAGCTAGTGGATTTATGGTGCCCACTGGCTTCCCCTACCTCCAGAGAGCCGTTTGCAGGGCTGGTACAATGGGAGAAGACGTAGATGTAAATTCCTGGACACGAGGATACTGGGAGGGGTGCAGTGCTGCTGCTATTTCAGCCGGCTCTATTCTGCTTCAGGCAAAGGCTCTGACACCCCACCAGCAGGCCAGGCAGCCAGGTCAGCGGAACCCAGCTGCCCCTCCCTGTTCTCTTCAAACAGCTGGAGTTTGCTAACAGGGTGTAGATGATACATAAATAGCAGAGGCCTGGCAGTCAGATGCAG
Organism: Chelonoidis abingdonii; assembly: GCF_003597395.2. Classification (NCBI taxonomy): domain Eukaryota; kingdom Metazoa; phylum Chordata; order Testudines; family Testudinidae; genus Chelonoidis; species Chelonoidis abingdonii. Next base: position 5,793,481 of record NC_133787.1, on the reverse strand, counting down.
ATAAGCAGAGAGCCTATCTCGCAGAGGCCCCAGGGGACAGGCAGAGAGGAAGGAATGCCACATGGGTTGGGCACGGGGCTGGAAGCCAGAAGCTCCTTCCTGCTCACCCAGGCTCAGGGTAACTTAATCTCAGCCTCAGTTTCCCAATCTTTAAAATGCGGCTGATCCGACTCATTCCACAGGGCTGTCATAAGGAGTAAACAGTCAGTGCTGGCTAAGCCCATCAAACTGCAGTGTGTGCAACGCTGCCCTCTACTGATGGAATCACACCTGTGGCGCACAAGCCCTATCTTACTTTACACAACTGTACCCCGATTACACTTCCATTTTGTACAACCAGAGACAGCCAGAGGCAGTCAAGTTTCAACAGAAACCCCTGACGTTCTACTAGGCTGATTCCTATTTAGCTCTAGTAGTAAAGGCCAGGAGTTCAAACACATGAGGAACTGAGTTCTAGCCCTGCCTTCCCAGAAGCATCCTTAGGCCTTGGCTACCCTGGGAAGTTGCTCCAGTTCAGTTTAAAACAGTTGCTAAACTAGTGCAAGGCCCTGTGCTGATACTGACTGCAGTTTGACTTCCAGCAGTTCGCAACCGACTTTAAGCTATACTGATATAAGAGCATCTACACAGATGCTGGGAGGTATCGCTAATACAGAGAAGGACCGGGATATCATACAGGAAGATCTGGATGACCTTGTAAACTAGAGTAATAGGATGAAATTTAATAGTGCAAAGTGCAAGGTCCTGCATTTAGGGATTAATAACAAGAATTTTTGTTATAAATTGGGGACATCTCAGTTGGAAGTAACAGAGGAGGAGAAGGACCTTGGAGTATTGGTTGATCACAGGATGACTAGTGCAGCCGTCATTGTGATATGGCTGTAAAAAAGCTAACACGTCTTGAGATGCATCAGGCGAGGTATTTCCAGTAGAGATAAGGAAGGTGTTATACATTATACAAGGTCTGGTGAGACTTCATCTGGAACACTGTGTGCAGTTCTGGTCTCCATGTTTAAGAAGGAGATTCAGACTGGAACAGGTGCAGAGAAGGTTACTAGGATGAGCCGAGGAATGGAAAACCTGCCTATGAAAGGAGACTGCAAAGGCTTGGCTTGTTTAGCTTAACCAAAGAAGGTTGAGGGGGATATGAATTGCTCTTATAATATATCAGAGGGATAAATCTAGGGAGGGAGAGGAATTATTAAGCTCATACCAATTGAGGACACAAGAAAAATGGATATAAACTGGACAATAGGAAGTTTAGACTGAAATAGAACGAAGGTTGCTAACTATTAGAGGAGTGAAGTTCTGGAACAGCCTTCCAGGGAGCAGTGGGGGCAAAAGACACATCTGGCTTCAAGACTAAGCTTGATAAGTTTATGGAGGGGATGGTATGATGAAAAGCTAATTTTGGCAATTAATGATCTTTGATTATTAGCGGTAAATATGCCCAGTGGTCGTGATGGGATGGTTAGATGGGGTGGATCTGAGTTACTACAGCAAATTTCTTTCCTGGGTGCTGGCTCTTGAGTCGTACCCACATGCTCAGGGTTTTTTAACTGATCGCCGATATTTGGGGTCGGGAAGGCAATTTCTCCTCCAGGGCAGATCGGCAGAGGCCCTGGAGGTTTTTCGCCTTCCTCTGCAGCATGGGGCACGGGTCACTTGCTGGAGGATTCTCTGCAGCTTGAGGTCTTTAAACCATGAGTGGAGGACTTCAATAACTCAGACATAGGTTAGGGGTTTGTTACAGGAGTGGGTGGGTGAGATTCTGTGTCCTGCTTTGTGCAGGAGGTCAGACTAGATGATTGTAATAGTCCTGTCTGACCTTAAAGTCTATGAGTCTGCACTTGTTTAACTAACACAGTTTCACTACACAGCTTAGGTCAAATCAGTGGCAATTCCTCACATAGAAAAGCCAAGTTTGCTACCAATTTGTTCTCCCTACTCAAAGAACAATCCTTTGCGATCAAGTCCACTGCCACTGATTTCCTGAGTGGCCCTGGGCAGGGCCCTTGACCACCTGAGGGCTGTTTCCCCAGCTGTAACATGAGGATGGCATACAGCTTTGGAAAGCACTTGGAGTTCCTCTAATGAGAAGGGCTGCAGATGGCCACAACGTAACTCCATGGTACGTCACACGCTATCCTGTGCGGTTCAGGGGACTTCCTCATAAGGGAAGAAACCGGTGAAATAGGACCCAAAACAGGGTAGAGGAATCACAGTTGGTAAAGGGAAGCCAGTGACTGTCCCTGCAGGAAGGGGGTGTGGTGCTTTGTTGGGAAAGCAGAGTAAGATGGGAAAGACGATGGAGTTCTTCAAACTGAAGAGTTACTTAATGAAATCCCTTCCAGCGTTCCCATTCATCCCTTCCAGCGCTCCCATTCATCCCTGCCAGCGCTCCCATTCATGCCTTCTTATCTTAGTGCAAGAACAAAGGGACTGGGAGTGAAAGGAAACACGGTTCCGACGGATCAGAGGAAACACTTTCGTTGTATAATGCCAAGCGCAGTCGAGCAGCAGGGTTCAGGGCCAGGGGAAGTCCGGCACAGGGCGGAGTGCGGGAGGGAGGGTTTGTGAAAAGTGGTTGAGGGGGCTGGCTGCTGCCACCATTGCAGAGTTTGGTGACTGATTCCCACGGGGAACAGGATCAGGCCCAAGCCATTCAGGCAAACAGGAATAACTGTTTGCAGCTCTGCTAGGCGTGCCAAAAACCAAGAGGAAATCCACCTTCCCAGGGCTGGAGGGCGTGAGCTGGTCAGCTGGGCAGGAAGGAACTGAATTTCCCCTCCCCCAGGTTAACACTGAGCAGTGGGGAGGCAGTGTGGGGTTGCACCTTCCTCTGTTGGCCATGCGGCATGGCCTGATGAGATGAGGCAGGAGATGCAATACCAGGCTGGCTGGACCAGTGTGCTCACAAGGGGTGGCACTGGAACCCAGAGTGGATAGAGCACTGATGGGATCTGGCTAATGGACCCCCCCTGGGGGCAGACACCACCTTGCTTCTGCCTAGGGTGGTGACCTGCAGGAGGACACTGCCTGTTGGGTGAATATCTTTCCCCTATTGGAAAGAGGCTGGGGGTGGGGAAGGGGCATGCTGGGATCCTGCACTAGTTTGGTCCTACACTGGGACTATGTGCTGAGCTGCTGTCTTCCCACCAACGCTTGGCTTGGCTTTTCCAGCGGTGGAGCATGGGAGTAGCAGCCTGAGCTCCCCTCTGACTCTAGGCTCTTCTCAGGCTCCTGCTGCAGTAATCTCACCTCACCTAGTGTCCATAGCCTGGAGGATGCACCTTCAAATGCCCCAACTTCTGGCTCTACACACCAAGCCAGGCCCGCAGGGACACAGAGCACAGCAGGGAGCCCCCTCCCACTGGCCCGTCCCTCCTCAGTAGATTTCTCTCCAGGCTCTGGGCAGCTTGGAAGCAAACAGATGCCGGTGGGGACTATCCCGGCACTAGCTGCTGGACTCAGTGCTCCCAACTGGCAACTGGGCCCCTGCAAACTTCCCCCCACACACAACTAAGGGTTTTCCCCCTCATCCTTTCACTCCAGGCCTTTCCCCTCAGCCAGGCACTGAACAGATATTTTCTCACTCCTGGGAAGTGAGTGAGAGAAGGAAGGCCAGAAATACTGCTGCTGAGCTGGCCTTAGCTGGGGTATGCATGGAACTGCTCATTTTATTCTCTGATGTGTGCCCTTCAGCCCAAGTGCAGGGGAGCTTCACCAGCCATGGGCTGAACCTCTCTTTAACTGGACACTGCTCCCCTAGCCCTTTCTATGCCATGGCGGGCGGGATGGCCAATTGTCATAAACAGATAGCTAAGGGTTAATGTTTCTTTTACCTGTAAAGGGTTAACAAAGGGAACCAAACACCTGACCAGAGGACCAATCAGGAAACTGGATTTTTTCAGGAAACTGGATTTTCAAAGCTCTAGGGAGGGAATTTTGGGTGTGGGTCTCTGTTGTCTCGTCTCTTGCTCTCTCGGCTCTGAGAGGAATCTCTCTATCTTCAGGCTTTCTAATCTTCTGTTTCCAGTTGTAAGTAAAGTATAAGACAATATACGTTTTTTTATAATGTTTTGTTGTTACATGTGTGTATTTTGCTGGAATTTTTAAATTGTGTATTTCCTTTTTGAATAAGGCTGTTTATGTTCATTTGTTTTTCTTTTAAAAGCCAATAACCCTGTATAGTATTGGTCACCGATATGATACAAGAAACATCTTTTTATGTCTTTTGGCTTTCTTTTTATAGTTAAGCTTTCTTTTAAACTTGCGTTGGATTTCTTTTTAGTTTGAGGGCTCAAGGGGATAGGAATCTCTGTGCCAGGATTACTGTCTCCTCAGGTGGTTAAATGGATGAGGGCGATGGGCGTCTAACAATTGGGGAAGAAAGCGGGAAAAAAGCGGGAGGGTAGTATGGGCTTAAGGTGAATTGTCTTCTCTGTTGATTGTGAATCTCAAGGCGTTTAACAGATACAGTAGTGAAGTAAGTCTGTTCAGTAGTGGCGTTTAACCTGCGAGGAGGGTGTAAATGTGTCAGCATGGCAGTGGTAAGAGAGAGATGAAAGTGAGTGTTATTTCCCGCTTTGGTTGTTGAGACTTCAGGGGCCCCCGCACCTGGTCTTGGCGGTCTCCCTGGGGAAGGAATTTGTCTGGTGGAGATCAGAAGTGAGCGCACGGCACTGAAATTCCTGTCTCCGGTCGGCAGCTGATAGTGGAAGGGAAGTGGGTTATTTCCCTTTGTTGTGAGACTCAGGGCATCTGAGTCTTGGGGTCCCCCAGGGAAGGTTTTGGGGAGATCAGAGTGAGGCAGGCACTGAAATTCCTGTCTGGTGGCAGCGATATCAGATCTAAGCTGGTAATTAAGCTTGGAGGTTTCATGCTAGTATCTTATTTTCTGAACTCTAAGGTTCAGAACTGAGTAGGAAAGCTATGACACCAATGAACATAGTTCCTGCCCTAGAGCTGGCCTGGAGCTAAGCTCACGTCTGCTCATGAAGTGTTTTAGGTAGGGCTGGGTGAACTATACCGTGTTGTAATTAGCAGGTATGTTCCAGCTTCTCCACACAGCTGTGCTAACTCACCTCCATTCCAACCGGCAGCACCCACTGCTCCCCACCAGCTAGGATGCCACAGCCCAGCTCTGCCAATACATCTCAACTTGGAGCTGCTCCAACCCTGGGCTCCACTGGACAGCTTGGCTAATGCACCTCCAGCTGGACCTGGGACCCCACTGCTAGTCCAGACTTTTGCTGTCTACAGTGGAGTTGGTAGAGGTACCACCTCTGTTCTAGGACTGGCAGAGCTGATAGGCTGTGTTAGAACAGCACCATCTAGTGTCCTGTTTCTGATATTCACAGACTCCAGCTCTGTCCCCCTGCAGCCAAAGCACAACCATTCCTGATCCCAATTAAACCTTGCAGTGCTTGGGTGGTCCAAGCTTTCATCGGGTCTGGGGGAGTTTTAACCCTCTCGAGGTAGCAGCTCATTTACAGAAATGCCCAGAGCAAAGGTCCCAATATGGCCACTCATTGTTTTTGGTCAGAAGACAATGCGAAAACTCAAAATAAATACTTCCCTCCCCTTCAGCAACTGTCCACACCACATTAAACAACAGCTGCAGAGGCTTAGCACAGGGGCAGGGAAAACACTTACTTCACACAGAACACAAAACTGGGCTGAAGACACTTCTTTTGGCTTAAGGGACCCAGCGATGGAGGGAGCTTTTCACATACTTGGATGAGGCCAGCGCATCGGATGACATCCCTGTGCCAGGAAGCCTATCTGCCCGGGAGTGCTGGCAAGGGCAGGACAAGTTTGGTCTAGGACATTTGCCTTTAGGACGCACAGGAACATGGTCCATAGTAGATCCTTTGAGAAATGCTGCTGCTGCTAATTTTCTTCTTAAAACATTAAGGACAACCCTCGCTCAGGCTAGCTGAAGGCATGGCTTGCATGGTTGAGAAGCAGCATGTTCCAGTGAGGAGAGGATGGGTCTAGGAGCCAGGGTCCTAGGTTCTATTCCTGGCTCAGCAAGCAGGTGCTTGGGGCAGCCAAGGGGAAGGTGTGGCACGGCGGGCTCTTCGGCAGCAGGTCCCTTGGTCCCTCTGTGAGGGAAGGACCTACTGCAGCAATTCGGCAGCAGAAGAAAGCGGCGCAGTGGAGCTGACGCCGATTGTGGCTTCCCCCACTCCAGCGCTTGGGGCAGCAAAACCCCTGGAGCCAGCCCTGCTATGCCACTGCCCAGCTGTGGGACTTTGGGCAGGTCCCCTTACCTCTCTGTGCCTCATTCCCTTCCCACCCTTTGTCTATCCAGGTCTGTGATTCTGGAGGCAGGGACTCTCTCACCTTACAGTGTTCATCCAAAGTCTACCACACCGGGACAGCTGTGGACTCAGTAGGACTTCTGTAGGACAAATAGCAACTATCACTAAAATACCAATTTCTAGAAGCTGTCCATGTGCAGAGCCATCATCAATTTAAAGCACCAGCCTGCTGCTAAGCCCAATGGAAGAGACTTCAGATCAGCATGTTTTCCATTTGTGATGTTGCCTGCTACCCCCAGGAATTCTGAAAACCTATCTATGAACTAAGCCGCTGAAAGAGTTAACACCAAATTATTCTTGAATGTCTTCAAAACTCTTCCTTGGGAGAGACTAGAAACATGTGATCACCGGTGCTTCTCATAAGTGACAGAAAAAAGCTCAGTAGCCATTCCTGGGTGGAGGGGTCAGGCAGTCATCTCCCTGCTTTAGTTATTTGTCTGTCTGTCTCTATTACACACAAGCGCAAAGTAGCATTACAAGCATTTGCTTATTCAAGTAGCTGTGAAAGAGAGAGAAACAGCTGCAAACAGAGATTTCTCAGTAGTAACAGCACCACCTTTCAGAGCTATGCCCTGGTATCTTTGCCCCTGAACACAGCAACTTTGTGGAAGGAACACCCCAGAGTTAGAACCAAAGAAGAAAAGCAATTGCTGTTCTCTCTAGGACCATAGCCAGAAGGGGGGCTGGCCAGCTTAATGCACCTACCCAAGCTTGTGTATGCCAGTCACTGGTGTTTCAGGGTATAACTTAGGCACCGTGGCTCTTGCTCACAGATGCAGGGTTGCATAGACTCCCAGATCTCAGGTCAGGAAGACATAGCAGCAGCTGCGGAGCATGACTGATGGTGGAGCATCAAGTGGGAATTGAGTCTGAGAATCAGGTGGGTGAAGCCCATACAATAAAATACCCTGTGATTACTGCAGTCCTTGTACATTGACGAAATTGAGTCTACTCTCCTAGCTCAGTGCACTACATCTGTAAGAATTTATAGCCGTATGAGGGAAGCTCCCTTTGGAGAATCACCATGGGCCAGGGGACAGATGTTCAGGGATTCATAAGGGGTAAGAGTCCTGATGCTACCAGTGCGTCTGGACTGGAGAAGGAGGCAGCAAGCAGAGATAGGCCTGACCACTCCTGAAGCACATCTGGCTACTATCGACAAGACAAGAGGAAATGATGCCTAGCGGCTCAGGCAGGCAACTACCCAGCACAATACCCCGGCTAATATCCAAAACTTTTAAAGAGAGATTAGGCAGAAACCTTTTCTTATGCCCCAAACACATAGTAGATCCAACTGAATAAAGGCTCTGCACAGAACGAAGGCATTCATAACGAAACAGCTAGATCCTGATCCCAGTGTGGGAGGACGGCAGCCTGCAGAAGAGAGATCAAACAGCAAGATAGTGACCAGCTACGGAAGGCGACCACTGCGATTCACATACGCATTGTTTTACAGTTCCAGGTTCCTGTGACTTTTTAAACAATCTCCAGCTGACCATGGTGGTATTTCCCCCACAGTGTTTGACTGCTTTTTACCTGCTAGTAGTAACGCATGGCATGAAAGGTTTTTGTTATTGGTTTTCATGGTAGCTAGCACTTAGAGACTACAAGCTCCAAGCCTAGTGTGACCAGACAGTAAGTGTGGAAAATTGGGATGGGGGTGGGGGGTAACAGGAGCCTATATAAGAAAGAGACCCCAAAATCAGGACTGTCCCTATAAAATCAGGACAGCTGGTCACCCTATCCAAGCCACATTGTGCTAGGTTTCAACAAGCTTGGCCAGCTGGGAAGATCGTCCTCATGAGGCTCAACTGAGACCTCTGCTGGTGATCAGCAGCAACAACAGCAGAGCTTTGGAGGGAGTTCTACTGACCCTGGCTCGGCTCAATAAAGCAAGAAGAATAGTAGCAGAGGACCAATAGCTTTTTCGTAGGGATTTGACTTGGGCCCCACTGCGGCCAAGATCATGGACTTCACCCCTAAGGACCTCCCGCTAGAGGGCATATGCATGAAGGAGCCAGCCTGGACACAGCTGGGTGGGAAGGGGCCATGACCTTAGGAGCTTGCCTAAGTGTGGATGCACATACACAGATCCTATTTAATCAAGTTTGAGATAAAGTACTCCAGTGCAGTCTGCTATCGGCAGTAGTGCACCCTAATGAGCACAGCAGAGGCCTGGGAGCCAGGACGAGCTTGCTGCTTGGGTGAGCAGTTCTGAGCCATGACGCGCTGGGCGTTCTTGGGCAAGTAACTTGTCTCTTCAGACCTGCCGGAAACGAGGCTAAAAGCAGGAGCGTCATTGGCAACAGCTGCTGTAACTCAAGTGAGTCTTTGCAGCATGAATCCCCCAGCACAAAACCAGCTATGAGTGCAATATTCTGCAGGTATTTCCAGAAGCACACAAGGGCAGTCTGAGCAACACAAACACTATTCTATCCCGCAGGCAAACGGGTGTGCGAAAGAGCAGCCTCAGTCTCAAAAAGCCAGCACTTGTCTAGACAGGGAAGTTAACCAGCGCTGCAGAATAGTTATTCCAAAATTAAAGTCACTTTTATCCTGCACTAGGGTTCACACAGGGAGCTACAGCACCATAGACATGACGGTCAATTTCCCCACGTGATCAAGCAATGACCCAGTGCCTGAGAAAGGAACTGGAGTCTATCTCCCCCTGTCACAACAAGCCCGACTTCTTCCCCTAGATGAAGCAGGGAAGGGGGAAGATTGCTCTCCCACCGATCGGTTATAGTACAACGCACTGCGACCTCCACGCTCAAGCGCTTTCCACAGCTGAGATTTCAAAGGGAAGCTTCGCCTTTGATGTAGAAAACAGGCTCTTAGCATTACAGGACTGATCAAAGAGCAGGCTCCCTGGCCGATAAAAAGAGAACATGAGGATTCTGGAAGTGAGTGGAGGCAAGGAAAACTCATCTCTTTGGGAAAGAATCTGTTCTGCATTGGGTTGAAAGCCTCTGAGATGTTGGTTTGGTATTCGCTAGGGCTTTCCCTTATGCTCTTAACAACATGTAATAAAGATTAGAAACCAGACGACGGAGCTAGCTGCCCCAAAGCAGGAATTAGCAAGAGTATTTTAGATTTCCCTTCCCTTTGCTGGCTTGCTTTGCAGGACAGCCAATTCGTTTCTTTCCCGAGGTGTCACTGCCAACTGAACCCAGGCTCTCGTGTAACCCAGCAGAGGGGAACCCAAGAGAACGCTCATTCGATAGTTACCTTGTACAGGTGCACAAAACATTTATTGACAGAAATATTCATGGAAGTGATTGACACCAGAGCTGCTACCTTCCCTCCTGCACCCACGAGCACCAGTCACAGCGAGAGCTCTTAGAAGAGCGTAGCCTGGATGGACCTAAGATACTGAGCTATTGACTAGAAGTTAAGGATGGATCTTTAAACACTAGTAAGTATTCTGGTGCATGTCTTCTCTCAGGAGAACACCTACTGCGTGCCTTAGCCCTCAAAGATCAAGGCTCTTACATGCAGCGTACTCAGTCCCTGTTGGATGGTGCTATCAAGTCCTCCCTCTTGTCCAATGACAGCTAAAGCAGCCATCAGAGAGCAGCACTAGGAGAGGCGCTTGGTTGAACTACACTTTGTGAATCCAATGTTGTCTGACCCAAAAGGGAAGGACCATTTACACCTACAGCAGCACCAACACAAATAGGAAAATTCTATCATCTTTTGGTTTGCATTAAAACTGTTGAGAAACTTTGTGACCATCCGTTTATTCCAGAAGGACACAGCTGGAAGAATGAGTTAGGATGGCATCCCACTGAAGACAAAGATCAGCTAGGGGCAGTGTTCCCTCTAATTTTCTCCACCTATGTGTGGAATGAATTTTGTTATGTGCACCAATATCGAGGTAATGTGCAGATGTGCACCACCAGTAGAAACCAAAAACCTAGATATTTATTTATTTAAAGTTACCATAGGGATAATTACTCCAGCCAGGACAGGTTAGGCACTTGAGAACTCACTACTCAAATCATTAAATTTAAGCATAAGAGAAATAAAACTTACGAAATACATAAACCAGTCAAAACAGTAAAATAATACTTTGAAAGAAGTATCAAGAAGTTACACCACCACCACAAATGTGTGTTGGGAGGTGAGTGTGACAGAGACACACACCACATGTGCGTGTGAGACAGACGCGCGTTGCCCTTTTAAGTACATTGACCCCACTTTAAGTTTGCTGCCCTTTTAAGTAAATCAACAAGTTCCTACACAGCAGCAGCTTCAAGCTCCCTCCCTCCTGAGCCCTGTTGTGTCATCCCCCCACTCTGTGGAGATGGGGTACAGGGGCAGTCAAGTGCGGCCTTTGGCAAGCTCAGTAAATGTGTCTGGATAGATTACAGATGAACTTCATTAAGGGCAGACTTGACACTGAGCAGATGGGAATGAAACAAGTCTGAGGCCAAGACTAAGGGTGTCAATGCAGGATTGATGCCTCCCATCTTTTATATCCGCTCCCACGTTAATTTATTAATCAAAGCTACCTGGAAATTCAGTTGTTAGAACACCACCAGCTGTCTCCTGCCGGAAGTGCTCTACAAGCAATTCTGAGGGGGTAAATTTCAGCCTCCTTGTCAAAGGCCACCTCCCCCATTAGACCCGGGGAGAGAAGGTCTGTCCGTCACTGCTTAGCTTGCATTACGGACATAAGTTCGTTCACATTTTGTTAAGACTGACATAGAACGGAAACGACACTCATCCAGATTGGTTTGAGAGGGGAAAAAGGCTGGTTTAGAACAGGAAAACGCTGCTTTAGCTCCTGTTCAGCTGCTCTGCTAAAGCTCCAAAGGAAAGGAGCAACTGTTAATGTTTATGCTATGTTGTGTCCTTCCCTAGAAGTGGCTGTTCGAAGGATGGTCAGAGCTAGAACAGGTTCTATAAATATACAGATAACTGAGTGAATCTTTCCATTGTGTTCAGATAAAACCGACTGATTTGCGGCTCCTGAGAAAGTTGGCTTTTTTATAAAAGAGGCTTACATGAAGGGTACAGACCCATCTTCCAGGGATGAGCAGTACACATGGAGAGCCACCCTTGGGTAGATTCTGCCCACAAGGTTGAAGTTGCCCTGTATGATGTGGCTAATGCACCTCTAGCCACAGCACTGCTGGGGCTCTGCGGAGCAGGCTGCCAAACCAAGTGGAATTCAGAGGCAATAGTAACATCTGGGCTGCTAAAAAGCTCTGAGGAATCGCTTTAAGTCCAACCATCTGTGAGTGAAAGAGCACCATCAAAGGAGGGAGACGCCTGGACACACTTACAAACAGAATCAAATGTTTAATAACTTTCAAAGTGTGAGTATTACATCCATATTTAGAGCACATATAAAATAAAGATGGAAAACCAGGAAAGGAAAAACACATTGGTATCTTTGAGAGGGCACACTTAACCCTGTAACTCCACACAGATCCTCTCTTCAGACCCGCTGCTCTCACTGACTTGGTAATTCCCCCAAGCGAGGCAAAGATTAGGTACCGCGTCACTCGCAGTGTTTAGACTCTGCTTTTAGGAACAGCCAGATAAATACTCTGATTCTGTGCTTCCTATGGGTGTACAATGCAATTCCAGTATTATTACATGGTTAGTTGTGTCCTGCCCAGGAAAGGGATTCCAAATTATTTAAGTTCCCCTATGCAGAGTGAATTTAGCTAACTGTGTTTCATTAGGACATTCTCCTCCACCTGCCTTCATGTTCATACCGAGCCATGGCGCGTTCCTTGTGTTTCTTTCCAATGCAGTTTATTGCTGCGGGGGGTACAAAGGAGACAGTATTAAGCGATCAGCATCTGACATTCCTATTCCACCGTGCCCCATGCTGCAGGTGATTGTACAGAAGGGAATGCTCCATTGGCAGCCCTAAACTATCCTCATTGCTGGCCACATGCTATTACCATGAACTTTGCAGCTTGCGATCGTTAACACAGCCCTCGACCTACCCCTAAATAAACATCAGTCTCATAGACTCAGACTCGTAGGTCAGAAGGGACCAAAATGATCATCTAGTCTGACCTCCTGCACAAAGCAGGCCACAGAACCCTACCCATACACTTCTATAACAACCCCTAACACATGACTGAGTTATTGAAGTCCTCAAAATTGTGGTTTGAAGACCTCAAGCTGCAGAGAATCCACCAGCAAGCGACCCATGCCCCACGCTGCAGAGGAAGGCGAAAAACCTCCAGGGCCCCTGCCAATCCGCCCTGGAGGAAAATTCCTTCCCGACCCCAAATATGGCGATCAGCTAAACCCTGAGCATGTGGGCAAGACTCACCAGCCAGCACCCAGGAAAGAATTCTCTGCAGTAACTCAGATCCCATCCCATCCAACATCCCCTCACAGACCATGGAGCAGACTTGTCTGCTGATAATCCAAGATCAATTGCCCTAATTAAACTATCCCATCATATCATCCCCTCCATATACTTATCAAGCTTAGGGGTGGAGAGAGAAGATGCACTCCCTTGAGAAGTTCCTCCAGGTTCCTTGCCATCTGTCTTATTCTGCCCAACCCAGAAGCACTTTCATCATGAGGGTGTCTGGTTAAGGAGGACTGGACATTTATCTATAAAGCCCCTTAATACTGATCCTGAAACTAGACTGATCGCTGGAGAATGATCCAGCGGGCTCTTCTCCCGCTCACCCCAAGGACACTGCAGCACCTCTCCCTACTCTAAGGCAACACACTCATCCTTCTTCCCCTTCCACAGAAATGACGCTCCCAGAGTCAGGCAGGGACAGGAATCAGAGTGGAACTCTATGGGAGAGAAGGTAAGTGACCAGGGAACGAGGAAACAGATGCTAGCACCTCTGCTTGGATGAGGTCATCACCAACAGCCAGTTTGGCAGCAACTCTATCATCTTTCACCAGCAACAGAGTGGCAGCTTCTGGGGTTCAACCCCAGAACAGGAGAAGCACAGACAACAGCAGGTAAACCATCCCGTACACTCCCTTCCCCATGAAATTTGGAAGGCCTCTTTCTAGGGGCGGGGAAAGGAACCGAGACTCCATCAGCTTCAGTGCTCTGCTTTCCGGATAAGACTGCCAATCAGTAAACAATTTGAGATATTGCTACTGATTTTAATAGTTGGGAACCAGTGATTGGCATAAGTAACAAGGGCATGTTCCCTACCATGAGAAAAAGGGAAATACTTTTCTGATATAAATATTATGCGAAGGCCTCTTATTGCTAAAACCTCAGGAGGGAGGAAAAAATGCTAGACAAAGGAGAGAGATTTTTGTGATGGCCCTAGCTGCTGCTTCCCCACTTCTCCCTCCTCATCAGGCTAGCTCACCTTGGCCTTGTTCTGAACAGGGAGGTACAGCTTGAACTCAGCTGGAAGCTCATCCTCCGAGTAGAGTCTGTCAGAGAAATACACCCTCCGGATGCGACAGTTCGCATGGATCTGGTGATGGAAAGATGGAGAGAATTGGCTGCATCTTTAACATCCTCTCCTTATACTTCTCCCCTCCAGCTTGATGGAGGCTTGGCTTGCAACACACTGATTACGGAACTCTCCCATCATATAAGAATCCCAGATTCAGAAAATCCACTTTGGTGATCAGTGCTGCAGGCATTACGCTGATCTGCTGACTGCCCCAGAGGCCTTGTCAAGTCTTCCTGGGGGTATTCTATTCCCCCATCTTTCTTCCTAGCAGCTTTAAAAGGTAGCAGCTCCTCCTCCACCCTCTTCTGAAGTGTCCTAGCCACCTATTGTGCTCTTGGTTTTTATAGCTGGATGTTCCAGTGTCTCATGAAATCTCAAGTACTGTTACTTGGGCTGAAAACTGACTGAAAAAGGGTCATGATAAACAGCAAGGTAGCTGTTTAGGGAGGGCAAGAGCCTGGGAAGCAGTGTCTAATTGGGTCAGAACATCTTTCAGAGTTTCTAGCGCTGTTGCTCATGTGATTGGCACAGGCTCGGAGATGGTAGCAGAGCTGGTTCTTGCTCGGTCCTATACTAGCACCTTTCATTGTTCAGGAACACATTCAGTAGATGGCACGTGTCTAGGAGCTGGCTAAAGAGATCAGGGAAGAGCACTGGAGACTCCACAGGATCAGCTCTGCACTGGCTGCCAGACGACACAAGGTTCCTCACAATTACCCACCTCTCTGCTCCCTACTGCTCCTTTCTTTATCAGTCCTCACTGTTGCTGAGGAGAAAACGGCAATTCCACCCCTCCTTAGGATTTCCCTGCATAGGAATGAGAATAAGGGCTGCCAGCCCACTGTCAGATATGTGCCTGGCATCCCAAATAGACTTAAATATCACCACACCCCAGAGAAAGCATCTCCCCAGCTTCCTCGTGTAGCTGAAGGCTGGTGGGAAGAGACCATGGATGAAGCTTGTTCTATCATCTGAGAAGCAGCTGAATTAAGAGTAGGGCAGGGCTGAGGCCTAGTGTAGTCACCCATCACTAATACATGAGGTCACTAGCACCAGTGCTGATCCCCTCTAACAGTGCACAGTTAAGACAGGTAACTAGCTAAGAAGCCAAACTGGGTGGAGTCCAGGCTCCAGTTCTGCTTGGACTCCACCAGCCCAATCTCCTGGCTAGCAAGAAAGGAGACTGCAGGGCATGATCTCTACAGCTATTGGCTGACCTCTCAGAAGTAGGCCCCCTGGCAGTAGTTTGGCCTAGCTCATACCTGGACCCTCAGGGTCTCGATGTAGTTCGTGCCATAGGCGCGGCGTGTGAAATCGGACAGGTTGAACTGAATTTGGTTCCAGCCGTCATCTAGCCGCATGGGCATGGTGCAGATGAAGGGCTTCACCCGGGTTGTGCTCTGGTAGTTACTTGCCCGGAAGCGCCTGCGCACGTTCTTATCATCCAACACCTGATGCAGAGTAAAAAAAGACAACCTGTCAAGGAGATACAGAGTTCACTCAAGACAGGCAGTCTCCAACTCAGAGTCAGACTCTAGGAGGTTCTGTAGGATAGGACTTTCCCCTC
This sequence comes from Chelonoidis abingdonii, assembly GCF_003597395.2. Classification (NCBI taxonomy): domain Eukaryota; kingdom Metazoa; phylum Chordata; order Testudines; family Testudinidae; genus Chelonoidis; species Chelonoidis abingdonii. The sequence goes on along the minus strand of NC_133787.1, from coordinate 5,778,170 downwards.
CACTTTACAGTTAGAACATTTATAAGTCAGTGCCTAGATGCAACATGAAAACCTGGGTTTCAAACATGGTCATTACATTCTCTCATGGCCTGACTGGTGCCCCTAAACTCTGAGCCACAAGACTCATGGGATCAGGATGCAATGGGAGAGAGGGCTTGATACTCAGGGGCTGACAGGGGGAAATAAAGGAAGATTTTGTGGCTGATGCACTGGACTAGGAAATGTGGCTCTGCCACAGACTATCTGTGTCACCTTGGACAAGTCACTTAATCACCATAATAATCCTCCCTGGCTCTTCTATATGCATTTCATCTGCAGATCTCAAAGTGCTTCATTTTACAGATTGGGAAACTGAGGCACAGAGAGGGGAAATGACTTGTCCACAGTCACCAGGAGAATAGCAGGTGAGCCAAGAATAGAACCCAGGCCTCCTGAGTCACAGTCCTGTGTTCTGTCCACTAGGCCACCACTACTGTCATAAACAGATAGTAGAAGTTAATAGAACAGAAGTACTTTACGTCTCTTTTGACTGTAAAGGGTTAACAAGTTCAGTAAGCCTGGCTGTCACCTGACCAGAGAACCAATCAGGGGACAGGATACTTTCAAATCTTGAGGGAGGAAGTTTGTGTGTGTCCTGGTAGAATTTGGTGGTTGTTCTCTCTGGGTTCTGAGAGTGACCAGACGTGCAACCAGGTTTCTCACCACTCTC
>NC_133787.1:5649127-5776720 GCF_003597395.2 Chelonoidis abingdonii | reverse complement strand
TGGTGGCAGCGCTACAAGTACTAAGTTGGTAATTGAGCTTAGAGGAATTCATGCTGGTACCCCATCTTTTGGACGCTAAGGTTCAGAGTGGGGAATTATACCATGACAACTACCTAGGGCCAATGTCACACAGGGATAATATTTCTCTATCTCACAGAAGTGCTAAAAACAGATTCATTAGTTTCTGCAAAGTGCTCAGATATTACAGTGTTGGAGTCATGAGTCTCTAGACAGCCAGCTCCCACCCTCTTTATACCCAGCAGTTATTGGGGACTGGGGGATATTCCCCTCTCTAACCCCTACTGAGGCAGCTCTGCATGTTACCCCACTCACCTGCACTTCAAAGGTAAAGTATTTCTTTAGGTTCTTAATGATCATCACCAGGAAGGGCAGTTTGATGCCCAGTGTCTTCTTTGGGTCAGCAGGGCAGGTGATGTACGTGGTACTGGGAAGGAGAGAGAGACACACAATATTTCTAGCTCCTTATGTCAGTCTGCCTGGTACACAGCAGATGTATCAACAGAGCACATTCTGAGACAGATCCATGTGCAAGAAGAGTTAGCCAGGAAGCCCTTATATTAGATTACGCCTTCCAGGTTTAAGGAGTACACAAACCACAGGGTTTAATTGATTCCATATAACTTGGATGGTCTGAAGCTCCCACCCCCTTTGTCTGTCTCCTAGTCACTAGCAGAGGTAAAAATTGCAGGCCACTTAGAGACACTCTTCTGGTTACTATCTTGCATGGATGCGCTATGCTCTCCTGACCCCTTGCAATTTCACACGGTGCACCAGTTCGCTACCCTTTGCTCATATGGGGCACTAAGGAGTGCTCAGCCAATCAGATTACCCGAACACACCTAGCCAGGCAGATCGGACCAGTGGGGGCCTCAGTGAAAGAGTGGACTGTTCCACTCCAGTGGGTGGGGAGGGCTAGGACAAAACCACCATTCAGTTCAAATACACTCTTCCTTCTCCACCAGGTTAATAGGACACTCTACGGTTATCATGAGAGTTTCCTGTTCACACTTCAAGCCCACAGCACTAGACCCTCTCAGCCCTTGATCTAAGCAGGTAGTGCCCCCACAACAAAAGAGAAGCAACTCCCAAGCACTGCACATGTTTAAGGAAGAGTTAGAGCCAAACAGCCCCACAACTTTGGGCCAAAGATCTGACAAGCTCTAAAATTCATGTGTCTTGTAAACAAAAGCCTCTTATATTTCAGCTTCCTGCTGCAAGTCTTTCACTGAGGGAAGGAGTGGGTCTTAGGACAACCAGATGCAAGAGACAGTGCATTGCTTTTGCTACAATTCAGCTCTCCCCTGGCACTAGATAACCCATGGGCTACAATGCCCCAGATTGTCTCTAATAAGAAACACAAGTTATAGAAGGCAAATAAGAGAACAGCTGGATATTACTAGGACTTGCTGAGAGAGGGAAGACATCAATGACAGTCAGAGAGCTCGGTTTGCATCCAGAGCTCTATAAGCATTTTAAAAACTCCAGCAAAAACCAAAATGTCTGGGAATAAAAACAGAGCTAGAATGGGCCATGCCATAACAGTGCTACAGAAGGGGCCACTTGATAGAGAAGAATCTCATCAATAAGCTTTGGAGGAGATTAATAGTCTTTGGGAAAGACGAGATGACTGAAGTGGCACCATGATCGTTCATTCTGTTTGAGGAGCTAACGGCCCATAGCATGTTAGGGGAAAAAATGGCCTCTTACTCTACCTGACGTTTGTTCCTTCAATCTCCAGCACCAGTGACTGGATATCGTTATCAGTGATTCTTTTGATATGGCCATTCCGCACCTAGAACAAGAGAAAGTGGAACAGTTTGTTAGCCACGGGAGAGATGAAAGACAACTGCCATTCCTGAAAAGCAGGCGAGATCTCCCAGCCCAGAAGATCACTCTAGAAAGACATCTCACAAGAACGCCTCTCGGCAGTCACATGCAGAAATCAGATGGCCTCCTTCCGTCATCCCATGCAACTATAATTGCAATCACTACTACAGGACACGCTGCCAGCAAACGCCTTTACTGAGAGTCTGCAAGGTCCAACGTCATCTCCAGATGCTGACGTCAGAGGCCAGAAACAGTACCTTGACAAAGCACATCAATACACAACAAAATGCATGCTGAGTCACTCTGATGCATTTAAGTCTAGTATATGAAGGCTCAAAGAATGCTCAAGCCAGACAAGTACTAAGTTAAACCAAACCAGGGAAAGGAATGCAAGGTTGTAGCAAAAGCTACAGGAAACCCAGGTCTATTTCTTCCTTCATTAATCCATGACCCCTGGAGGCCAGTGCATCCACACCCAGAACACCCTCTCCACTGACAGGACTTTTACCTCCTGTGTGTTACTGCCCATTGGTAGGGCTGGATACTGCCGCCTGGTGCGCTCAGGCAAACAGCAGCAACGGACAAAGAAAGCTTGTTTTAAGTCACACTAATAATGGAGTAAGGCTAGAGGGAAAAAAAACCCCATGACTTAGAGGTGATATGAGCTCTCGAATGATCCAGTAAAGTTACTCACAGCCAGGTCCCTGAACAGTGCAGGAGGCCAGAATAGGAACTGGCACAGTAACTCACACTTACTCTTCTCAACAGCCAACTTATGCTGAATCTCAGGATTTGAGGAGTTCATTTTTTAACGAAAAAGCTCATTCCACATTAAAAAACACAAGATCTGCATTTAACGGCACTTCTGCTAATTAAATCACCCACTTCCTCGTGCAGAGTCAGCACACTGCAACCCTGTGAATCCACGATACCACCACTCTGCTGCTAAAATACAGAACCACATTAAACATCTAATGGGAAGATTCCAGTCATAGGTAATAAAATGATTTACAAAACCAGCAATTCATCTGCAAATTGCTTAGTCAGTTGCTCTAGATGGACCTATAGTGGATAATAATGTGTGTGTTTGCTAAAAGAGAAATAAGAATGGCAAACAGGAGCCCACCTCTCTCTGGTCTTTAAGGATGTCTCTATTCAGATCACCTGAAATGGATGCTGGGAATGGTCGGAATGCTAGCATGGACTGACAGACCACGTTTTTAATCCTATTCCGAGCCATCACAGATAAAGAAGACGTTAAGATGCCAGAGAGACACTCCTCAAGGGACAGTAGCGTATTCTTGTTCTCCAGTCCTATGCCTCTTCTGCATCAAATACATCTCCATTTATAGGTCTGTCTAAAAGAAACTAACATGGCTATGTTCAGATGATTTGATGTTTTTGTCAGCTGCAACTGGAATTATCCATTAGAAGACTAATGTGGAATTCTCTATTTTAGCAGCAGCAATAGGCTCTATCGAAATTAAATCCTGGAAACAAGGATGCAACATGCTGACCGAGCGCTGGGAAAGAACCATGGTTAGCCGGCTTAGAGAACAGCGCTAAGAATACCTGCTCGCAGGCTACATTACAGCTTTCATCATTGGTAGGCCCCTTTGTTTTCGGTTTTGATTTTATTTAATTTTTCCTGGGAATTTATCAGTGTTTATTACCACCACAACAAAAACAGCTGAAAAAAATCAGTGCAAAAAAACGATTAAAAATTGTTCTTGGTAAATATCAGGGTTTAGTTTGGTGGAGAAAGAACAGGGGGAAAAAGTATCCAGTAGATGAATGCTTTAACAGAATTCAATGCAGTTTGCTGCAGAACTAAAACAGAACTCAAAACACAATGTTGCCACTTCTGAGTTTAGGAAAACAAAATCCCTTCAAACCCCAAATAAAACTTTTTGTTTGAATAAACAGTTTACTGTTGTAGACTTAGAACTATATTAACATTTAATAATTGGACCCAATATTTAAAAATATTTATAAACACTCACTATCTTATGTGAAGTCCTTCAGTGTAACTTCCCAAAGTCCTGCGTAGCAGGGGCTCGCAGCAACCTTTTTAAGGAGTCTTTTCTAAGACCCATTCTCCTATAGTCTTGCATGTAGCTGAAATGTGTATGTGGCGGGCATGAGATTCATCAGGACATTCAGATGTGCACGCACTTCAGAGCTTGCCTGCATGCCTGTTTATTTATTGTGTGTATCTTCTAGACTAATACAGGGCCTTACTTCAACAGATGGCTTTGCATATACACAGACTGATATATTATTATAAGACACATCTTATGTAATGTATTTTATTTTCCTAATAAAATAAGTTATTTTTTATATATTTGAAGGACAATAGGGTGAAAATCAGAGGAAAAAAATATATACTTTTTGTTAAACCTGGGATTTTTTTGGTAAAAATCACTTTAAACTGAAAACGAAGGAGCTTAACCATTGGTAATCCCAGGACTGTACCATTGGTAGCCCAAGATTTCTTAGTGATGAAAAGTGGAGATAGGGAAGGTTCAGTGAGACTTCCACTATGGATGATCGTTCATTAGTTAATCAATATTTGACTAGTAAGAGAATGTTCTTTTCCTTCTGCCACCAGGTCAATTTAGTGTAACGTGAATTGACTAGTCATGGTCCACGAAACCCAGTTTTTCTCTCCGAACACAAGAGACACATTGAAGGATCACAGAGGGAATGCGTTTCTTCTCATATGACATTCCTAGGAGCAGGATGGAGAGACAAGAGGAAAGATATAAGGTAGGCAGGACAACAGAGAAAAGCATGGATGAGACAGCAAAGCAGGGTGGAGGGCATAGTTATGGTATGCATCCAAGGGCAGCATACATTAAGAATGACAAAGAATATAGGATGACAATGTTTAGAGATGAACAACAGTTTGCTAGCTAATCAACTCATCTCCTACCCTATCAAAACCAGCGTGGGGTAGACAGAGAGAGCAGCATAACACACACACACACCCTTCTCCAAAGAACTCTATTGGCACTCAGACATCGAGCTCCAGTCCTCCCCTAGAAACTGGGGTAAGTGTGGGGACAACCAACTTGTTTCACAAAGGCCTCCAATGAGTCATCAGAACTAGCTTAACAACCAGAGCTAATTTGACTAATGGCTATTAGCCAGGATGGGCAGGAATGGTGTCCCTAGCCCCTGTTTGCCAGAAGCTGGGACTGGGTGACAGGACATGGCTCACTTGATGATAACCTGTCTGTTCATTCCCTTTGGGGGGCACCTGCCATTGGCCACTGTCAGAGGACAGGATACTGGGCTTGATGGACCTTTGGTCTGACCCAGTATGGCCGTTCTTATGACTCTCAGAAGAGAAGAAAGCTGAAAGGCTCTGGATACCATTACTTAACACCCCACCCCTTGCAAATCACTCCCCCAGAGGCTGACATTCTGATAACAGTTAACACTGATTTCATAGGTTACAGCAGCATTGTTCAGCGAGGGATCTCTCGATGTCATGGAAAGAGAATGTTTATAACTATAGATTACAGCAGATGCTCTGCAACAACCAGTGCACTTAAAGTGAAGGGATTTTTGTCGTCACTTTCAATGCTCAGAAATTACACTTCCAGAAAAACTAATTTTGAGCTAACATTTTCTATACACTGTCACAACCCAAAGACGACTTTTTTGGAAGGAGAGAGAAAAAAACTTCTATCAAGTCCTATTTTATGCAGTTGTGGATACCATCATCCATATCAACATCCTATTCTGAGTTACACTAATTTACTAATTATTAACCTGCCTGCACTCAAGACAATAAAAGCTTATTCACACACTCAAAAATAGCTGGACTACAATCAACTTCTTAAAAACATCAGTTTCGTATGACACATTTTTTACCTACTATTGTTACTAGTAACACCTTAGAACAGTGTAACTAGAAGATTGGAGAAATTTAAGATTAACTCAGCCCTTGCTAGAAGAATTCAGGTTCAGTCCAAGTGGTGAATAGTGAATTAAATAGGCTGAGGGCGACCTCTAGAGGCGCCAACAAGTATTTTATTGCTGTCCAGCATCAGTGCAGACATGGTTAGGTCATTATCTGTGGCTGGAACCATGCTAGCAACAGCTGTGTTTATACTCTGCTGTTGCTAGCACCTTTCCCCTGACCACTGAAGCAGAGATTCTCCTCCCCCTCGAGAACCAAGCTAGTCTGACTGTGCAATATTCCACCCATACATGGGCTATGGCAGCGTTTTCTAATGTGGCTCTGTAGACGAGTGCCTTGTCGCTCGCAGTACAAATCAGCAGAGACCTCAAAACCCAGTGTCCTTTTATTTCCCTGTGTTCGTTCCCACCACCATCTATTCACAACTCTGTACAATTCAATAGGAGTTAGGTAGCCACCTGGGGGACAGCTAGCTCCTGTTGCTGGCTAGCAGCAGCGGTTCCTTGCTCCTCCCATTCCTACCCCCTTTTTCCACTTCCTTCCTGCCAGCTTTATAGACTCTCCCCCCAGCAGGCTCATAGGTGATTACTCTTAGGCTCCTTTAATGAGCCACACCCTGCCAGCTCCAAACAGTTCCCCTGTATGGGAGCTGCGCTAGCAGGTTCTGAGCTAGTAGGGGCTGGTTCAGTGCCTCTTGGGCCAGCACCCTGCTACAGGTTCCCAGAAAACAGGTCCTTCCACACTGGTCAGGGAAACCATGCAAGTAACAGCTATTTCTATTCTGTGGTCAGATTCCAAGAGTTATTTGGTAGTCAGGTGAATACTAAACACTGGCATACACTGCATTGCTAGAGAACAGCATTTGAAATTGCTCTAACTTTGAATCTTTATCTTTCAGTTTAAGGAAAGTCTCAGTAGTTGCGTACTTGGAGAAAGCATCCAGAGAATCAATCGATTTGATAAGTTCCTTTAACGGTTTCCATCCACTGCAGCAGAACAGCTTGCAATGAGTTCCCCTGAGATCCGAGAGCCAAGGGCTCAGGAATGAAGAGAGGTTTTGATTAAATAAGTGTTAAAATGGAGATAGTGACAGTGCCTTGCAAAACAGGTCTCCCAGAAAGGCCCGGATGACTCTGAAATGGCAGGGGATGCACTCCCTGGGTAAGTGATCTGAAGACTGATCCGCTTTGCACAAAAAAAAGTCTAAAAGAGCTAGAAAACACATTCTGTATTTAGGGGGCTCTGGTGGCTGTTCTGGCAGGATGGTGCTGGTTAGCAGCTAGCTCACGGGTTCTCAAACTGGGGGTCGGAACCCCTCAGGAGGTCACAAGGTTATTACATGAGGGGTCGCGAGCTGTCAGCCTCCACCCCAAACCCCGCTTTGCCTCCAGCAGTTATAATGGTGTTAGATATATAAAAAAGTGTTTTTAATGTACAGAGGAGGGGGGGGTCACACTCAGAGGCTTGCTATGTGAAAAGACTCACCAGTACAGAAGATTGAGAACCACTGAGCTAGCGCTTCCCCTATCTCAGGGAGCCAAGGATGTCCACTTCAATCTTCAGCAGCATCATCCACTTTGGACTCCAGAAGCGAAGTCTGTGAGCTTGATGCTAAGTACAGAGCAGATGAGTGAAAGAGCTGCCTCAGTGCCAAACCACCTGCTGAGAGACTAACTGCAGCCCACTGGGGGGTGGGGGGGGAGAGAAAGGGAAGGAATGAAAACTAACTCATAAGAGGAGCTGGAAGCCACACTGTTCACACAGCATAATCAAGGAAAGGTTTCCAGTGTCCACGTTAGTCTCTGTAAAGCGAATGCTTCCAAGATGTTTAGAGAGTCTTTGCCCTCCCCTTCCAGCTACATTAAGAAAATAGTATAGTTACACCAGTATAGGTCTGTGATGTAAACAACCTTAGCAGGGCTAACACCAGTGCAGCTTACTTTATGTTGCCAGTGCCCGTTTCCTTAACGCACGCAACACCTAACAAGACTACTAGCTCTTGACATATTACAAGTGAACCCAGATCTTCAGGAAATGCTAAACATCTCTGAAGACCCCTAACTAGAAGCAGAATAAGAGTGCAGGTGAAAGTGACAAACCCATTTACTTTTAAAAATAGATTATTAAAAGAGCATTTTAGGAGTAGCTGTAAGATGGAAACTGAGGTTCAGCTGTGTAGGGTGCCACAGATGAGAGCAATGTCCTGACTTCAGTCTAGTTCCAATAGACACTGATCCTCTCCCCCCGNCCCGCACATCAGAACAAGCTGGACCAGAGTTCAGCAGACTTCACCATGACAGACAAGTTCCCGAGTGGCCCAGCACTCGGAAGAACAACGGGTCAGCAGGCAAGGTAAGAGCATTTTCACAATTTCCAACCAGACTGTCTCTCTAACCAGCACTGTCACTCACTTAGGCCACGTCTACACTGGGAGGTGGTCGAGTTAGCGGGTCTAGTGAAGACCCAAAAAATTGACCGCACAGCACTCTCTAGTCGACTCCAGTACGAGAAGAGTAAGGTACGTCTACTGGAGAGCATCTCCCGTCGACACAGCATGGTGTAGATACTGCAGTCAGTTGATCTAAGCTACGTCGACTCCAGCTACGTTATTCACATAGCTGGAGTAGTGTAACTTATGTTGACTTACCTGATGGTGTAGACAAAGGTCTTCGAATCATAGAACCCATAGGTTATAAGGGACCGCAAGGGTCATCCAGTCTAACCCCCTGCCAAGATGCAAGACTTGGGAGCCCTTACATTGTAATGAGACCATTACAAAAGAAAAAAGAGAGGCTTATAAACCTCCTGGTTAGCAACATCCCTATGGGCACGAGTATTTTTCTTAGACCAGCACTGCATCCACTGGCTCAGCCTTCCTCTAGATCTGTTCTGTTTATTTCAGCCCTGATCCTGCAACCAACTGCTTGTGAACAGGCTGCTGCTGTTAACTCCAATGATGCTCTAGGCAGGCACAGCAGCCTTCTCACATGCAAGAAGTTGCATGACTGAGGCCTTATAAAGCTAGCATTTCCTACAGCATGGATGTTAGCTGAATAGCATTTAAAAAAAAAAACATTATTTCTTTGCCCTCACAGGCGTTTGCAACACATTCCATTGTAGTATACTCTGAAAGCACTACTGGGCTCTCTTTCAGACCACAAATAGGCCTTGTTTTATTTACTATATTTAGCCCACATCCCTGAAGCAGCACATGGGACATCTGTAACAAAACACACCTCCACTTTAAAGAGCACCTTCAAAAAGGAAAAAAGTTGCACTCTTGCCCCCACCCCACCTGCCTTTTCTTTGTGCTGCTCTATGACGTACAGAGAAGGCCTGAAATGGTTTTATAAATAACAGATGTTTTCCCGCCTGCGAAGTTACACTAGAATTTTAGGTCTTGTGAATGGACAGCTAGTGAAATTATGATGTCACAAAAGACTGAACACTGAAGCAATTGGGAGGAGAAAAGAGATTTAGTCAGACTGTTTCTAACTTATTTTAGGGTTGATTTTTGCAGAACATCAGTGACTAATGAGTACTTTGGGGGAAGGGATGTCTCCGTTAAAGGTTCAACACCTGCAAGAGCTGACAGACATCCCAGAGGCCTAAAAAGCATTGCAGCAAAACCAGGAAAGGCTAAAGTTGACATTCTTGCCATTTCTATGTAGAAAAATTAAAAGACACTTTCAATACTTCCTTATATGTCCTAAAGGGGGAAAAAACACCATTTTAAATGCCCTTTGCAGGCCATTTTTAAAAGGAACATAAACAAAACAAAATATCTTTGGCTGACATCCTACTGTTCCAAGTAACACGCAAGATGACTGTAACTGACAGAGCAAAAAATAATTACCTATTTTTTCCCCAGGTTGTTTACTCTGACCGTTTGACAGCATATTGCTTACAGTCACTTCAATTATTTCACTCTGACTAGCACCCCATGTTTGTGGGAACTGGAAAAAAATCAACTTTTAATAATAGAAACATGCTATTTTCAGACTACAATATTTGGCAAGGAGATTTTGGGGCAGATGTAGAAACTGGTACTTTATTTTAGAAAATGAGATACAAATAACTAGATTTCACACTGACTACTTCATATTTTATAGTGTGCGGAGGGAAATTTTTCTTCTCAAGGAACTCAAAGTGCAGTATGAGTCAAAGAGAAAACTGCAGATACTAAACTTGACATTTCTAAGAGATATTGCCTTCTTAACACACAATCACTCTTGGGACAAGGACAAGATCCCTGTATTGAGGATCAAAGCTGGTAGACGTTCTGAGGACTGTTTCTTATATTTCAGAACACTGTATGCTGCTGCTTATCATTAGGGCTTCTATTTTTCAGAATTTGTATTTAGGAATTCTTCAGTCATACATAGATGCCCAAAAACTGTGTGTGTGGCAGGGTTCCTGAGCTCTCTCTGATATACGGTAATGAGTAATAGTTATATACAATAGCATATACTACAGTAATGTGATGAGTAATCTCTTTGTAATGTCCTCTAGTGCACTTTAACGTAATACTGTTTCAAACAGCATTATTTTAAAGTGCACTAGGGAACCTTTAGTGGCACCAGCAGGGTCATCATGCACCAATTAATGTTCAACACAGTAGTGAGCTTTAGAAATCAAACTGTCACAGTCTGCATTACTACTCTGTGCAGATAAGCCTTTAGATACAAGTAACCATTTCTAGGGTTATGCAACGTAAACCCCTGATTTCTTTTTGGGGAAGGAGTTGGGGGGGGGTGGGCTGTTACAGATTAAAACTGAAAATCAGATGCGTTGCTTACTATTTAGTCAGCAGCCTCCATAACACCTGTAAAGGATGAGGTATGAAGTAGCTACATGGATGAGACAGAAGTTGGCTAGGTTTTGCAGAAGTGGCTCTGCAAAGTAGAAGGTTACAATTCTCTCTCTTTCAATCAAATATAGTCTTTTAAACAATGGTATTTGAATGCTTCACAGCCAGCTCCAGTAACTATGTCAAAGGACAAGTAACACACACGACCTACAAGACAACAGGAGCTCCCAAGTTTCCGTACTGAGACCCAAAGTAAGATCAGTTTGTGAATGTGCTTTCCCCCAATAGAAGACAGCCCTGGCCTGTCCTGGGCCACCTGCCCCATACATGAGGACATATTCCATTTGGAGGGCAGCTCGTCAGGAATTGGCTCACTCCTCCAGGAACTGTCCTGGAGCAGAATAGGCCCCCCCATAAACCTGCCAAGTAACTAGCGATGCCCAGGCCTGGGATGCAGGTTGCCAGGCAGCTTGTTGCCATAGGGACAGCAGATTACCGACCTCTTCGGATCTGACCGGGCACAGACATGGCACCGAGGCCCCTAAGCCCCAGGGGGGGGAGTCCGTGTCCCCCCCCAACACACACACATGTCCCAGGGACCTCAACCTAGAAATCGGAGCCACTAGCGGTTTCTTGCTGCCACCACCCTCGGGAAGTGGTGCCAGGCATTGGAGGAGCCTCCCTGCCCTCGGGGCCAGCCCGCAGACACCTTCTTGTCCCAGATCTGCAAGGGCCCAGCCCCGCCCCCGCCCAGGCCCGGTGCCTTCTTGTCCCAGATCTGCAGGGGCCCAGCCCCCCCCCCGGGCCCGGTACCGGTACCTTCTTGTCCCAGATCTGCAGGGGCCCAGCCCCCCCCCGGGCCCGGTACCGGTACCTTCTTGTCCCAGATCTGCAGGGGCCCAGCCCCCCCCCCGGGCCCGGTACCGGTACCTTCTTGTCCCAGATCTGCAGGGGCCCAGCCCCCCCCCGGGCCCGGTACCGGTACCTTCTTGTCCCAGATCTGCAGGGGCCCAGCCCCCCCCCGGGCCCGGTACCGGTACCTTCTTGTCCCAGATCTGCAGGGGCCCAGCCCCCCCCCGGGCCCGGTACCGGTACCTTCTTGTCCCAGATCTGCAGGGGCCCAGCCCCCCCCCCGGGCCCGGTACCGGTACCTTCTTGTCCCAGATCTGCAGGGGCCCAGCCCCCCCCCGGGCCCGGTACCGGTACCTTCTTGTCCCAGATCTGCAGGGGCCCAGCCCCCCCCCGGGCCCGGTACCGGTACCTTCTTGTCCCAGATCTGCAGGGGCCCAGCCCCCCCCCCGGGCCCGGTACCGGTACCTTCTTGTCCCAGATCTGCAGGGGCCCAGCCCCCCCCCGGGCCCGGTACCGGTACCTTCTTGTCCCAGATCTGCAGGGGCCCAGCCCCCCCCCGGGCCCGGTACCGGTACCTTCTTGTCCCAGATCTGCAGGGGCCCAGCCCCCCCCCGGGCCCGGTACCGGTACCTTCTTGTCCCAGATCTGCAGGGGCCCAGCCCCCCCCCCGGGCCCGGTACCGGTACCTTCTTGTCCCAGATCTGCAGGGGCCCAGCCCCCCCCCGGGCCCGGTACCGGTACCTTCTTGTCCCAGATCTGCAGGGGCCCAGCCCCCCCCCGGGCCCGGTACCGGTACCTTCTTGTCCCAGATCTGCAGGGGCCCAGCCCCCCCCCCGGGCCCGGTACCGGTACCTTCTTGTCCCAGATCTGCAGGGGCCCAGCCCCCCCCCGGGCCCGGTACCGGTACCTTCTTGTCCCAGATCTGCAGGGGCCCAGCCCCCCCCCGGGCCCGGTACCGGTACCTTCTTGTCCCAGATCTGCAGGGGCCCAGCCCCCCCCCGGGCCCGGTACCGGTACCTTCTTGTCCCAGATCTGCAGGGGCCCAGCCCCCCCCCCGGGCCCGGTACCGGTACCTTCTTGTCCCAGATCTGCAGGGGCCCAGCCCCCCCCCGGGCCCGGTACCGGTACCTTCTTGTCCCAGATCTGCAGGGGCCCAGCCCCCCCCCGGGCCCGGTACCGGTACCTTCTTGTCCCAGATCTGCAGGGGCCCAGCCCCCCCCCCGGGCCCGGTACCGGTACCTTCTTGTCCCAGATCTGCAGGGGCCCAGCCCCCCCCCGGGCCCGGTACCGGTACCTTCTTGTCCCAGATCTGCAGGGGCCCAGCCCCCCCCCGGGCCCGGTACCGGTACCTTCTTGTCCCAGATCTGCAGGGGCCCAGCCCCCCCCCGGGCCCGGTACCGGTACCTTCTTGTCCCAGATCTGCAGGGGCCCAGCCCCCCCCCGGTACCGGTACCTTCTTGTCCCAGATCTGCAGGGGCCCAGCCCCCCCCCGGGCCCGGTACCGGTACCTTCTTGTCCCAGATCTGCAGGGGCCCAGCCCCCCCCCCGGGCCCGGTACCGGTACCTTCTTGTCCCAGATCTGCAGGGGCTCAGCCCCCCCCCGGTACCGGTACCTTCTTGTCCCAGATCTGCAGGGGCTTGCTGCCGATGCTGTACAGCACGGAGAGGAAGCCGCTCTGGAACGTGTTCTTGAACATCCCGCCGCCGGCGCAGGGGAAGGGGAAGGGTCTCCCGGCCGGCCAGGCCCGGCTCCCTCCGCTCCTCGCTGCGGCCGCCCCACAGCCCAGGCCGCCCGCTTGCCGCGCGGAGGGAGATGTTGAGCCACTTCCGCTTACAGGGAGGCGAGGAGCCTGCGCGAGATTCTGCCGCGCCTCGCAATGTTCTCTGTGATTGGCTCTATGCCGCTTGGTTCAGCCCCTTCGGTCAGGTCGCGCACTGTCACCAAGGAACTACTTTCCCCCCAGCCGGAACTACTTCCTCCCCCGGCCGAGGGGCCGTGTGTTGTCCGCCTGTGCGCACTGCTATGGCAACCGCCCTGAGCCGGCGCGCCCCGCCCCTCGGGCTGGGTTGGGCGGGGGGAGGCGGAGGAGTCACAGACTCTCAGGGTGGGGAGGGAGCTCGGGAGGGTCTAGTCCCACCCCCAGCTCAAAGCAGGACCAATCCCCAGGGGACTCATCCCAGCCAGGGCTTCGTCCAGCCTGACCTTAGAAACCTCTCAGGATGGAGCTTCCACCACCTCCCTAGGGAGCCCATCCCAGGGCTTCCCCACCCTCCTAGTGAAATGGCGTTTCCTAATATCCAGCCTAGACCTGCCCCACTGCAACTTACAACCATTGCTCCTTGTTCTGTCATCTGCCCCATCCTCTTTGGAACCCCCCTTCAGGTAGTTGAAAGCAGCTATCAAATCCCCCCTCACTCTTCTCTTCTGCAGACTAAACAAGCCCAGTTCCCTCAGCCTCTCCTCATGAGTTCATGTGCCCCAGCTCCTTAATCATGTTTGTTGCGCTCTGCTGGACTCTTTCCAATTTTTCCACATCCTTGTAGTGTGGGGCCCAAAACTGGACACAGTATCCAGATGAGGCCTCACCAATGTCGAATAGAGGGGAATGATCACGTCCCTCGATCGGCTGGCAATGCGCCAACTTATACAGCCCAAAATGCTGTTAGCCTTCTTGGCAGCAAGGGCACACTGCCGACTCATATCCAGCTTCTTGTCCACTGGAACCCCTAGATCCTTTTCTGCAGAACTGCTGCCTAGCCACTCGGTCCCTAGTCTGTAGCACTGCATGGGATTCTTCCGTGCTAAGTGCAGGACTCTGCACTTGTCCTTGTTGAACCTCATCAGATTTCTTTTGGCCCAATTCTCCAATTTGTCTAAGTCACTCTGGACCCTTTCCCTACCCTCCAGCGTTTCTACCTCTCCCCCAAACTTAGTGTCATCTGCAAACTTGCTGAGGGTGCAATCCATCCCATCATCCAGATCATTAATAAAAATGTTGAACAAAACTAGCCCCAGGACCAAGCCCGGGGGCACTCTGCTTGATACAGGCTTCCAGCTAGACATCAAGTCATTGATCACTACCCATTGAGCCTGACGATCTAGCCAGCTTTCTATCCACCTTATAGTCCATTCATCCAATCCATACTTTTTAACTTGCTGGCAAGAATACTGTGGGAGACTGTATCAAAAACTTTGCTAAAGTCAAGCTATATCACGTCCACTGCTTTCCCCTTATGCACAAAGCCAGTTATCTAATAATAGAAGGAGGGGCGGGGGAAGCTGGAGGAAGCAGAGGAGAGGGGGGAGATGGAGGGGAGGGGAAGGCTGGGGTAGACAGAAGAGGGGAGAGAGGGGGAAGCTGGGGGAGGCAGAGGAGGGGTGGGAGATGGCAGGGAGGGGAAAGCAGAGGAGGAGTGGGAGATGGGCAGGGAGGCAGAGGAGGGGTGGGGAGATGGAGAGGCAGGAGAGGCAGGGGGAGATAGAGGTAGAGGAGGGTTGGGGAGATGGAGGGGAGGAGGTGGCTGGGGGGAGGCAGAGGAGGTGTGGGGAGATGAAAGGAAGGGGAAGACTGGGGGGGCAGGAAGATGGAAGGGAAGTAGAGGAGTTAGTTCTAGTTCTCAGTAAGTTTCCCCTGTGGGTTTATCTTCTTCCCTGTTGCGGTTCCTTCCTGGTGTGGGGCTTTGGGGAGGGAAATGGCTGGGCTGGAGCCCTGGTGCTGCATCTTGGGCTGTTGAGACACCTGCATGGGTTATGTTTTTTCCCTGCTTGTTTTAGCCTTCACAGGCTCTGGCAGGACAAGCCTCGCTTTCCTGCTTTTGCTGGGGGTCTCAGTGGAAGACTCAGAGCTGTGAGTGGGAAAGCTCTCCACCCTTATAAAAGGGAAGCGGGCTGCTGAATCTGTGACCAAGAGCTTTTCTCTCAACTTTTTATACAAGTGTTGGAGTTTAAATTAGTTTGTAACAAAACCAACAAAAAGTCTTCATAAGACTCTCATCCTCCCATCCCTAAATCGGGTCTCATGTGCATGCCCCCTCTTCTCCTATCCTACTAGCGCTTTGGTCATCTAGTGCAGGGGGTCTGAACCTTTTTCTTTCCAGGGCTACCCATTGGATTCAGGGGGCCTGGGGTCTTTGGCAGTGGGGGGCAGCAGGGGGCCCCCGGGCGTGTGGGAGGGCAGCGGAGTTTAATCGTTAACTGGAATCGAGAAGCATCAAGCTTATCAGTTAACTGGTTATACCATTACATCCCTACTCTGGGTGGCGGGGGGCAGGCTCGGGGCTTCGGCCAAGGGGAGGGCACGGACGGAAGGGGTGGAACCGTGGACTAGCCTCCCCAAAGGGGGGCTCCACCCGCTGCCCATGGAGACAGCCCCAGTGCGTGCCCCTTGCCCCCATTGCTGGGTCTGCCCTGCAGAGCCATGGGGCTGACACAAGCAGCTGTGGGGAAGCCATGGGGAGCCTTGGCCAGGTCCTGTCCTTTCCCTTAGTCTCCATGAGTAGCTGACTTGCTGGCATGGCATCAGGCTGGGATCCTGTGGGGAGCCAGGCCCGAAGGAGCTTTCCCCTGTCTGAGCCAAACCGGCTAGAGCCTGAACCTACCAGCGTGAAGCCCAGCCACGTGGCAGCCTACCTTGCTTGAACCTCCACTCCAATTGCCTTCCAGTCTAGGACACCTGGGCCTCAGCCAGGCCATTTTCTTTCAAACAGCGGTTGAAAGGAAGGGAAGAAAGTTCTTCTCTGCCAGATAGCCTCCCCCCCCGCCCCCACTTCAACTCTGCTTTTCAATTCAATAACGTCATTTATGAGAGTAAAGAAGCAGGAGGCATGAAACATGTAAAATTAATCTGAGGGGAAAGTGTCCAGATTTGCTATGCTAATAATGTTAAACAGTCTTAAATATATCTGTTCGTTCAGTTAGTGTGTAGGTAGATGGAAAAATGGCTAGCAACAATGAGCGGTTTTGAGGTTCCAGAATACCCCGTTTTACTCAACCTCCTTTTATATTTATTAAGTTGATTTGCTTTCACCACCAGTACAAATAGCTTTGTAAAATTGTGATGAAAATTAACCTGCCCAGACATGCCATCATTCATAATGAAAAACATTTTCCTTACCCATTTTCTTTGTTAAAAAGAAGATTTTGACGGGAAATAAAGTGTTAGAACTATTAACTTTGATGTTTTTCCTCTTTACTTGTAACTGTCAGTAAGACGTGGTGTTTGATCTTTTCTTACATATACTCCTGGGGGAATTCTGTAAGGAATCCATTTGTCAAAAACATTTCCAGAGATTTTTTATGTGGTCTCTATTGTTACAGACATACTTGCTAACAGGTATTTTGAAATAAGCTACCAAAATAACTGAAAGCGGCATGATTATATGGGGTTATTTTGACAAAAATATGCAGAATTTTAAAATATTAAATGCAGAATTTTTAATTTTTTGGCACAGAATTCCCCTAGGAGTAATGCGGGTGCATTTGTCTTGCAGGATCATGGCCTTAGAATGAAAGCTCCGTAGGGCAAGGATTGTCTCGCCTTTATGTATGTGTAAAGCACCCAGTATAATGGGGTCCTGGCTGGAGTCATTAAGTGCTACACCAATATTGTTACATGAGTAACAAGTTCCCTCCCAGGAGCTAAAGCTGCTTTTCTGGGACATATCAACAGGGGCAGGGGTTTATTTTTTAATGTTTTTGTGAAGTGTCTCCAAAATAAACTTAGAAGAGAAAAACACACACAGCCCTCCCCAAGAACCTAGATTCAGGGTCCCCCAGGCTCTCCATTATCTCTCCCCATTTATGAGCTATGAATACATTTCCTTTCCCTACCTGCTCTGCTCTTTGGCAACCCTGTGTTGCTGCAGATCTCTGAAGCACTGAGGTCCATAATTTTCAGGAGTAAAAAGATTCATGTGAAAATTCCTGCTTGATAAACCCAACACAGAGAGAGACCTTAAAAAGAAAATCCGATTTGATGTTTTGTCCCAGTGAGGGGGCACACTCACCTCTTGTGAGCACCTCCTGTCCAGTGTGTGCAAACCTGCACTCTCTTTCTCTGCTCACTGTGCCCCCCATCGCAGTTACCCTTGTCAGGAGGGTTTTCAGTGGCTCATCACATGAAGGAATCCCATCTGGGATAAAAGGTCCCATAGGGCCTATCATAGTGCCCTTGTCAGTATCTGCAGCCCTGTCTCTGGGCTGTTCTCAGCCCCTCCTGGGCTAGCTTTAAGTCTGTGTCTCCCCTGGTATAAAGCTGCATCCCTAGGGCTTTCTCCTTGGAGACTAAGTCCTGCCCTTCACTTCGGCTTCTAAACAAGTATTATCCCCTTCTTGGAGCTTACGCCACCCTGCCACTGTCCAGGACCGAGGCCTGTCCCCAACCCGGGGACCCTACAAATAGCAGCCACGTGCTGCTCCCTGTAATAGTTGCTGCTGCTGTTGTTCCCTGGCGCTTCCCCCGTAGCGCCTTCTACTTCACCCTTATCTCAGGGCTGAAGTTCTTCCTCACAGAATGTCAGTGTCACCAGATCCCTTAAACGCCAGCAAAGAGCACCGATCTTGCTCCTCTGGTCCCCGCCAGGAACTGACTAGCTCAGGCCTCGCAGCGGCTTTTCTCTGAGCCCGCTGAATTCTGATAGGCTGCTTCTCTGCAGCCTTTCTAGGTAGGCCTGAAGGACCCCCCTTTACTAGGACATGGGGGCCTCACGGGGCTCAGGACACCTGATCACAGTCCCCTTAGACACTAGCCAAAGAACCCGGGTCTAAGGAATGAATCACAAGTGCTTGATGCTGGAATGGATACAAGACAAATGCCTACTGATATAGAAGATAGTGTGAAGCAGCAGTTCTCAACCAGGAGTCTGGAACCCCCTGTGGGGTCACAAGCAGGTTTCAGGGGATCTGCCAAGCAGAGCCCAATGGTTGACTCGCTGCGCCTAGGCTGGAAAGCTGAAGTGCTGCTGTGCAGGGCTGAAATCTGGAGCTCTGAGAGCCCCACCCGGGACTGAAGGCAAAGCCTGAGCAAGGCAGCTTTGCAGGGCCTGCTGGGGCATGGTGCCCCAGCCAATTACCCTGCTTGCTACCCCTGAATAGAATCACAGATTATTAGGGTTGGAAGGGACCTCAGGAGACCATCTAGTCCAACCCCCTGCTCAAAGCAGGACCAATCCCCAACTATTGAACTTGAGGCCAATGCTCAAACCACTGAGCTATCCTCCCCCCAAATATAATTTGAGATATACCTATCTCATAGAGCTGGAAGGGACCTTGAAAGGTCATTGATTCCAGCCCCCTGCCTTCACTAGCAGGACCAAGTACTGATTTTGCCCCAGATCCCTAACCAGCCCCCTCAAGGATTGAACTCACAACTCTGCGTTTAACAGGCCAATGCTCAAACCACTGAGCTATTCCTCCCCCCATAATGTAGGCCCTGACTTTCATATGCAGAAAAACAGTTGTTGGGGCACAGGTGGGCTGTGGAGTTTTTATAGCACGTTGGGGGGGTGTTCTATGGGTGGTGGGTGAACCCCTGCTTTAGGGAGACTAGCCTGCCAGCGCCACCCCTTCTGCCCAAGGCCCCGCACCCGCATGCCAGAGCCTCGAACTCCCCTCCCCCTAAAAGGAGCAGCCCCAAGGGGCTCCCGCAATTGGAGAGGAGCTCCAGCATGCCCACCCCAGCCACAATGGGCCAAGCTGTCATCGCCCCCCCAACCCACCGCCCCCTGAGCACCAGGTCAAGCCACCAGCCTCCCTGAGTGCCAGATCTCTCCCAGTGCCGGGCCGAGCCAATGGCCTCCCAGAGCGCCAGCTCCTCCTGCCCCTGAAGGCCCCCCTTTCCCCCACCAAGCTGCTGGCCTCAGCGGCCAGCTGAGCCTCCCCACCCCCCATCCCAAAGAGGAGGGATGTGTGGAGCAGCAGGGACCTCCAGGATGGGGTGTGTGGAGTGGAGGAGGCAGTGGGGGTCTCGGGGAAGGGCTGGGTGTCCAACGGCAGCGCCAGGGAAACGTTCCCTGGCCTATTATACCCGCCACCCACGGGGGGCTCAGAAAGAAAAAGACTGAGAATCCCTGAGAGATGGTTGCAGCACAATGACTCCTAACTGGCTTTGGGTGGTGTCCAAACCTCTTTTTAAGTCTCAGGTCATTGCAAGCGGCCCCTGAGTCATAGCTGTACATTGTAATGACCAACGGACACAGGGATAACCAGACTGTTGAAATGACAGCCTGAGCGTAGACCTCCTGCAGCAGAAATGAACCCCTAAATGCACCATTTAGCCCTGGCTCAGGCAGAGTCTAGCCAACTCTGGCAAGCTGCTGTCTGTGTCAATACACCCCCCTCTGCAGTTTGTTCTGCCAGTAAAGTATTATTGAACTGAACTGAGCTGCAAGAAGCCAAGCCATTTTGGGGCAAGTGTGATCTTTCCCTTCTTGTGTTCACACATCCACGTTTAATAGCACACCAAGCCTGTTCCAGCCCACGTACCCGTGGCCAGAACATTGGAGCTAATGAAATGACTGATCTCATACCTAATGAACACTTATTGCCCTAACACATTGTTTAAATGTCCTACTTTTCCTTTTGCAGCCCCTGGCAGTTTTCTGCAGGAGGGTTTTTTTTTTTTTTTTCTGGTTTGTTGGTTTATAGCTACAGCAGCTCATAATTTTTGATTCCTCAGAGAGCTGTAGCTTCATGTGTTTTCGTAAGGTATCTGCATTCATTTTCTTCTTGCTGGATCAGCATGGAGGTAGCATTTGTGGAATGTGTTTGCATCACTCTAGACTTCACCTAGTCTGGACTTTTATGTAAAATGCCAGTGAATCCGCCAGAAAGTCTAGTTAATAAAAATCAGTCATTTAGACAGAGTGTGACTCAACGATCTGAATTTGAGGTCTAGCCTCTGACTGAACAATCGTAACATCGAGTTTAGCCCCTGGAGGGCAGCATCTCACATTGTTCTCAAATTATTCCCTTATTCAGTTCCACAAAGAGATATTTAAGAGTCAGTTCCTAGACCGCCTTGGCCAGAGGGAACAGGAACACGGGCACCTTTGTTGATGAATAGCAATGACCCTCCCTCTTCTAAATACCCAGTATGCATTTCCTCCAGCAGCTAGGCAATCTCACTGCTTCAGGTTCCCTGCCGGACTGGAGCCCCCTCAAGGCTGCAGCAACATGCCTGAAGCTTTGAAGTTCTCCCAGCCACCGATGCGGCACTAAGGGGAAAGCCTTAACACTGGAGGCTTCTGCCTATTTGGATAAGACTTTTTAAAATCTCTCTAAAACTACTGATTCAAAAACTAAACCAAACCCAGAACCTCCCAAACACTGAACAATGTGCAAAAAGCATCTCGCTGCAGCCTAGCAGTTGGTTCTTACTGGTGCATATCTCTTTAGTGAATTTAGACTACAAGCTCACAAGTGGCTTGATCCTGCACCCACTGACATCAATGGTAAAGCTCTCCTTGGCTTCAATGGGGCTGGGGCTGGGGCCGGCACCACGGAGCATATTACTAGGGAAGTGTTCCATATAAATAATGTTAGTCACGCTAATCCCTTGCCACTGGGAGACACTCCAGTGCCAGGCAAGGGCTGGACAAAGCGCCTAGGAGGGGAGCAATGACAATTTAGAGGCTGGGATGAATTTGGGCCTAGATACAGTGATCTTGTTTTGTTTTGTTCCTACAGCTTTAAATGTATGTAGGTGCATGGCTGGGGAAGTAGCACCAATACTCAGAAGAGCTGATGTGGCACTACAGAATATCAGGGTTGGAAGGGACCTCAGGAGGTCATCTAGTCCAACCCCCTGCTCAAAGCAGGACCAATCCCCAGACAGATTTTTGCCCCAGATCCCTAAATGGCCCCCTTAAGGAGTGAACTCACAGCCCTGGGTTTAGCAGGCCAATGCTCAACCCACTGAGCTATCCCTGCCCCCAAGAGTGATATAAGGTCAACTACAGTCATGGATGAGGTGTGCTTAGGTCTGCAAGTGATGGGCAGCAAGTTACATAAAAGGACTGGACAATCTAGCACCACCATCTTGCCATACAGACACAGGCAACACCCCTTCTCCCTCACCACAAAGAGGCTATTGGAGTAAGTCTCAATAATCCCCTTGCATTTGTTTAGCCTTCAAAGCCCTTTGCAAATATTAATGGACTGAGCCTCAAGACGCGCCTCCTGTGGAGCAGGGAGTATCATTCCCAACATATAGGTGGGAAATGGGGTTCAAGGAGGTCAGTAGCAGGTTCAGACCCCTTACTCACGTGGAGTAGTACCTTACTCTGTGTGTTGTTTCAATTCATTCAGGGGACTATCCACGAAGCAAGAAACTATTACTCCTGTCCCTAGGTGACTTGCCCAAGGTCATTCATTGAATCAGTAGCAGAGCTGTAAACAAAATCCAGGAGTCTTGAGCCCTCCTGTTTTAATCCCTACATAATACTTACTCCCTAGAAAACAGACAAGTGGTTACCTTATTTTTCTCTCTCTCTATTGTGGGCTTTCCATGAAGGTAGTGTTTTTCTTGATGTAATTCAAACAGCTCCTACACAGCCCCCTGAACCAATCTGACTAAACTAGCTATTGCTCTTGCTGAACCAACATGGTGGCTTTGGCAGTGTTCCTGAATCTGGACTCTAACAAAGACCCAGATCTTCCAAGGTAGTTAGGGATCAAAATCCCTTTGAGGGTCTTTGTGCTACTGCATCTGCAGTCATGCTGCCTGGGGATGGTTTATTTCCTCTAAGTCTCCATGGTAGAGGAACACTGTCCAAATCTGTTTTCATATTCAGAAACGTTCCTTATCTGCGTACTATCAAAAACGGTGCAGAGAATTAAACAACCCTGATTTTTCACACTGCTTGGACAGTGAAAGCAGAGTGATCACTTTCACTTTGCTTCTAATCATTTTCACTTTCAGTTTCCAATGCAACATCCCAGTGCTGCTGGATTTGCATTTCACCACTGCAGCTTGGGGAACATTTAAAATATTCCTGTGGAAAAAATCGTCATGCACACATTCCTGCTAGATCCCTAACAAATCCCTTCTCACACCCACCTCACTTTTATAATATGGAAACATCTAATATCCTAGTGCCATAGACAGACACAGCAGTAGAGCTGATTGAAATTCAGAACCTCCGCTTGCGGGAAATGTTGACATTTCACAATTTGTTTTTTTCAGAATTGGAATTCCTGAAAAATAGAAATTCTGGGAAAAAAATTCGACATTTTCCCCACCGAAACTTTGGTCTAAATCAATCCAATTTCACAAAAATGGCAATTTCCAACAGAAGATTCTATTGATAAAAATTTCCCAAGTAGTTTTAAGCATGTCAGTAATTTACATTTAAATTTAAGCATGTAAGTAATTTGAAGCATGTGTGCAGACCCATTGACTTCAACGGCTCTATTCCTGTGGAAAAGTTAAGCATGGAAGTGTTCGCAGGAATGAGATCTAAATTTTGGACACCAAATCAATTGATAGTGTTCCTGTAATTCACAAATCTTTTATATTTAATGATGCAGCATGGATGAGATGGGGTGTGGGGCAGCATGGATGAGATAGGGCAGGGGGAAGAGAACCTTTTAATGAAAAGGATTAGTTATGGGGTAACTGCTGTGCTAGGTACATATTTTGGCTTGACTGTAGCTAATACCTGACTGCCACTTTCCCAATGGAAACAGCTGGTCCCTTTTCAAGACACTGGGTTATAAATAATTTGCCCAATTTCATTTTATTTTTAAGATCAAAACTCTTTTTGAATTCCACCAGAGAAGAGAGCTCTTTAAAAGCGTGAGCATGCTCTGAAAGGTGACTATGGAAAAATGGCAGTTTCTCACTCAGGCTACGTCTACACTATAGGATAAATTCGAATTAGCTTAAACCGATTTTATAAAACAGATATTATAAAGTCGATTGTGCGCGTCCACACTAGGCACATTAATTCGGTGGTGTGCGTCCATGGTCCGAGGTTAGTGTCGATTTCTGGAGCGGTGCACTGTGGGTAGCCACTGTAAAATAATGAGGCCAATAACGTCGATTTGCGTCCACACTCACCCTAATCCTATATAGTAATATCGATTTTAGCTTTACTCCTCTCGTTTTGTAGGAGTACAGAAATCGATTTAAAGAGCCCTTTAAATTGATATAAAGAGCAGTGTAGTGTGGACGGGTGCAGCGTTAAATCGATTTAACGCTGTTAAAATCGGTTTAACAGAGTAGTGTAGACCAGGCCTCAGATCTGCTCTCTTTCTGTAGTAAGAGTCATGCCTGCTAACTTTGGCCCCCATCATGCAAACATTCACATGAGTAACCTTACTCACCCCAAGAGTCCCATTCCAATCAATCAGACTACTCACACCAGCAGAAGTGATTGCAGGATTGGGGACTAAAATACATTTTTTGCTGCTTTTTATACCTTTTAACCCTCCAGAGCAACGCAGCTAAGACAGCATGAGCTGGATTCAATTCCTCCATGTGCATCAACAACAGAACTGTTTACTAAGTTCCAATCAGTTACATCTGAAGGCAATGGGACCACATAGGTGTCACTGAGGACATAATTTAGCCTGCCAAACCTTTATTACTGGCGATGATGCATAAGAAAGATCACAGCTTGACTCTCAAAACCCAGGCTGAGTTTGAACAGCTGGCAGAAGACACCTCCCCCCATCTAATTACTTATAATTAAGCAGATTTGGTCCAGAATCACTGAAAAAAAATGCTAAATGAGGAGCCCCAAAATGCCATTTTTACAATAATTTTTCTGAGTAGACCCATATCTGCAGTTATTAGAGTTTGTCTTAAACAATCATGCATCTATTTCACATCTTTTTAAACTGATTTTTTAAAGCAATCCAGCAAGATCCCTTTGTTGTCAATTTCAGCTTGGAGTGGCATTTTTAAGCAAAAAAAAAAAAAGCTCCCAAAATAATTAAGACAGGTGTCTTTATCAAGACCAACTTTATCAAGACCAACTAGATACCAGGGCAAGATCTAAATGAATTAAGGCCTTGATTCTGCAACAACTTACACACATGCTTAACTTTATACACCTGAGTAGTTCCATTGCCTTCAGTGACAATTCACAGGCCCTGATCCAAAACCCACTGAAGTCAATGGAAGTAAGTCCATCAGTTTCAATTGCCTTTGGATCTAGTCAGCAGTCCTTAAAGTTAAGCACATACATAAATCTTTGCAGGAGCAGGGCCCTAAGTGGCTATTTCATCCCCAGTCACACTCTCTTACTGTCACATCTCTCACAAACCGAACCCACGCCCACCCTCCCCCACAAGTAACTAAAAACACACCAGAAGTAATAACACATTATTTAAAAATTAGAACTATATTTAGTCAATTGGTTAGAGTACAAACACTTTATACAACACAGTTAAATAAATGACTCCATAAATCCAATCTGTTAACACAAGAGATGAGGGCAAATATACAGCTGCCATTCCTGAATAGCCCAGCCCCTCATTCATCCATCGTGCAGATGCTGTCCAGACACTCATCTTACTGCTAGCTGTTTTGCGGGAGCAATATACACGGAAACATTTTGTGTTTTCAAACCATTTGTCCTAGTTTCTCAGTGAATTCTAAAGAAAAATCAAGGCAATTTCAACTTTTATCCAAGGCATCTCCATTCTCTCTCCTCCTCCCAAGAGACGTGTAATGCAGGAAACGATGCTAAAAACAGGCATAAAAAACACAGTCACCTAACGAAATGCTAATGTGTGTCAATATCGAAAGCTGGAATTTGTAAAGAAGCCTAAGGTAGGAAGATAGATCTCCAACACTCATGGAATTGCAATGGGATTTAGGCACCTAACTCCTTTCAGTGCCTTTGAAAATCCCAGCCCAGTATTGCGCTGGAGAGAAAACTGTTTTAACCTGTGTCCCAGTCTGGCTCCCATTTGAACAGGAGTAAGCCCCTAATCTCCATTTGTATAAAGCTGGCCCCTGATCCTGCAGGCTGACCTGGACCCTGTGTCTGTGTGGAGCCCCACTGAAGTCAGTGGGGAGCCCAGATCAGCACGGGCGTCTGCCCACTGGGAAGGATCAGGACCTTGCAGCACTCCCTGAGACCCCCGAAAATGGCAGACGTTTCTGAGTCCATCCGATCACCAGAGAAGCTGTTGGTATATTACACTCTCCCTTTCATTTCCAATGTGTGTGGGCACTGGGTTTTGGCAACTGTGCACTAATTTCTACTATGCTTTTTTCATATTAAATACACTAGGAAGAGGCCTCCATCCTGGCAGAATTCTGTGGCTCTGAGATAGTAAATGAAGGTCCATCTCCAAAAATAAATCCTCCTCCAAATAATTTGTTTTTTTTTCTACAGAATACCCTGGAGATCAGATGACTTTCAAAAAGTGATGAGACCTTCAGGAACCCTCCAAAATACTGGCATAAGACATGTCAAATCTAGGTACCCCTCTGAAATCAAACAGTGCTGGACATGTTTATGGAAAGGACTTATACAGATAATAAATCCTTCCTCTCAATAAATTATTCATCTATTGCTTATCCTAATCATACACACGCTTCACAGGACCTTGTAAATGTCACGTGAGTGAGGGCATGACCCAAAGCCCACTGAATTCAATGGGAGTATTTCCACTGACTTTGATGGGCTGGGGATCAAGCCCTGGCTGTGGAGGTCTGCAAGAAGCAATCGTAACAGAGGTTTTTCAGAATAACTCTGAGTCTTCTTTTCCCCATAAAGAGACGATACATGCTCATTGTCCAAGGACTAGCAACCCCTATACAAAACACAGCTGTGGGCATTATCTTGACCAGCCCTCATACCATCTTTGAAGAGCAAGGAAACAATCTGTATTTAACTACAGGCCAGACAAGCTCAACGTCTTGTTGTCAAAAGGGAGCCAGAAGATTTTCCATTTGCTATTTAATCCTACTGTCATGTGTTTTGCTATAGCGCCTCACGTGGCTCTTGGCTCACAACTGGGCTTGATGTACGTGTTTACTTCCTGCCCACCTTTTGGGATGGTACGGACAGGAGACAATATCTTTAATCTTTGTCCTGGGCAACAGAAAAGCTTAATCTACTCACACAGAGCCTCTATTCCCTCTACAGGGAATAGAACATACCCAAGACCAAACTAACCGGAGAACAAACCTTTGTCTAGAAGAGATACTGGAATCTACGCTGATATAAATGCAGGGATGGTGAAGACAGCAAGATACTTGTTTGCTTGAGCTAAAAATCACCGTGCAACTCACGCAGAGCAGAAATGCCACATGTGGTTTTGAGAGTGGTCATTAATCGCTCAATGAAGAGTGGATAGCATGAACCACCATTATTCCTAATGGAGTTATCTGCACAAGCCAACCAAAGCCAGACCAAAGCTTCTCAGCCACTGAGTCTACAAAAGCCTTAGAAAGGGAGAGAGAGAAACAAGCCTGTTTCTAGGCAGCTTTGTATTCCCTTTATTCTCCAGTTCGAACGCCAGCTGGGATGGAAACAGAAGGTGTTAAGCCTTCTGCTCATGTCTCACCTGAAGTTACAATTATGAGAGGGACAACAGTTATTTGCCCAGCAAATCGCCAGGACGTTATAACTGGTTACCAGCGAAAAAGTAGAAGCAGGAGCAGATTAACTCCAAAATCTTGTTTTCGTGCCACCATCCTTAGCAATAATGAAGGGAAAAATATACGCAGGTGGATGAGACTCCATAATATACCAAAACTTAATGAGATCATGGATTTAAGGGGCCAAAGCAGCAGAGCAAATCTTTGCCTAGAGGATGATGGTACTGGAATCTCACAGCACATTTCTCAGGGGACTTTTTAACAGAGTGTGGCTCAGACTTTTAGGTCTGATGCTTTTAAAGCCAGTAAAACAGCTAGTGTGATAGATGCAGCAGACTTTCATAGTTCAACATTTCAGTGATTTCAACTTGGAAATTAGATTTCTCTTTTTTAAAAAAAAAGTACGTTTACATGGTGACAGGAATTATTTTGAAAAAACGTAAACATTCCCCCCTCCCTGCACATAGTTCATATGCTGGGAACTTTCCGAGCTTGTTGGAATTGTATCCCGGTGGCAAGAGATGAAAAACCAACAAGTCACCATTTAAATGATATAGAGCTTTGACTAATTATAAGGTCTTTGGTTTTGCCAGTTTAATGGCCTGGGGATGCTTGCGAGAACTTTTCCTGGGTGAAGGTGACCACTGCAAAATGCTGCGGTGGTCAACAGGATTTTGAGTTCTACACTTTGTGTTAACTTTGGGGACGGGAACTAAGAAAAGGGAAAACATCGCCGGGCTGGATTTTGAGTGCGTCACCTCGGCTGAGTATCACCTGAACTCCATGAATGGTTCCATTGACTTCGGTGAAGTTAAATACTATTCACCGGGAGAAAAGGGACCAGAAGCTAGGCCCAGATCTACTAAGCTATTTAGGCACCTAATTCCCATTGATTTCACTGGCACCTCTTTGAAGATAAGGTAGAACCTCATGACCACACGGGAGAGAGAATGGATAAGGGCCCATCCAATAAGCAGGCCAAGAAAAGAACTTTGGCGGAAAGGAACATCTACAACATGATGGCAGGAGCAGCTGTCGAACAGATGGCTCCTTACTGATGGGAAAGTTGGACATAGAAAGACTAAGGATGGAGGTTCGGAAACTGTCGCAGTTGCTGAATCCTGACTCGCAGACACTCACTAAGCAGAGCCTGGGACAAAGCAGAGGAGGTGTGTCTGTTGCTGGATAAGAGCTCAAGAAGTTAAAGGGGAACTGTCAAGTAGTCCAAGTTCCAAAATTTGACCTAACTTAAAGATCAGTACTGGCCAGAAGGAAGTTCTCTCTTTTTATGCAGAATTCTTTCCTCTTAAATCCACTTTGTTGCTGAATTATTTTTTTTAGGCTACTTCCTAGTTTCACCAAACCCAGGCAAAAAGATAGATCACCACAGTGCTGCTCCTGCAGCAGCAGCCTATCAGGACAGGGCTAGCCCTGTGCGGACACTGACAAGGCCAGGAAGTGGGGAGGAGGGAAGTCACATTTGCCTGTGCAGGATTCGAAAAGACGAGCGAGAGGAGGAGGAAAAGGCTCAGCATTTTGATAAATGGCAAACAATGATCGTTAGGCAAAGAGCGGTTTATTTCTGGAGCTTCTCTGAGGGTGTTACAAATAAGGGAGTGTAAAAAGAAAATTAAAACGAAAAAAATAGTCAACAGTGCCCCTTTAAAGACAGGCGATTGAGGACGTATCAAGCAGGGGGCAGGGCGCACATGGTGAAAAGGCCGAGCAGAGGAAGGCCGTTGGGAGAAAGGTGAGTGATGAGATGGAGGCTGAGATGCAGTAGGAAGCCACTATCCTACGCAAATTGGCCTATTGTAACTGAAAATAGACCTGTTTCTATGCGGCTTCTGTAACACTCTGTATGGATGGCACATCCAGTTCCTTTCCTTGGTGAAACTGTTTCTCAGGGTCAGGCCATTTTAAGAAGGTGATGTTAAGCATAAAGGGAGGCCTAGGTTGGATTTAAACAGGTTGAGAGTCAGGTTACCGTAGTTACCAGGCTTTCCCATCTACACTACAAGACTACAGTGCTGGGGTACCCAGTTACAACACAGCAGGGCCATGGCATGTTTGTGCTGTGCCTGTGCAGATGGGACCCTGTTCTAACAGGTGTGACTGACACGAGCTACAGCCTGATCGGGCCAACAGTTTAGTTCTAGGTAAACAGGCAAGTCTGAAGCATAGACTGATTGCCTCTGGGGAAGGCTTACTGAAGACATCCCCAGGGACCCTTCCCCATCAGCTCCACGGCCCTGAAAAACCAAGCAGGGCTACCACGTATTCCTGGGAACACAACTAGGAGGCTGGTAAGTGGGGAGCGGCAGAGGCCACAACACATTAAAGGCATAGAGTCCATTTTAAGATTCCACCTGCATATTTTTTCCCCTTAAGCAAATCCCTCAGCTGCACACTCAGTGCCCAGCACTGCCCTAGATACACAGACCCACACGTGGAAACAGATGATAAATACAGAGTTTATATACACACGCACACATACATAGCACCACTTCTATAAGGCTTAGAAGATACTAAACGTACATTACAGGGAGGTGCTTGTTATAAAGAGGTATTTATAATGAGCTTCCAAAGAGCCAGGAGACACAACATACAGCAGATAGCCTTATATCAGAGGTAGCCTTACAACAGACAGCTTCAGTACCAAGGCGCTGGATAAAAACTATGCGAGGGGAGCTGGAGGCAGAGAGGAGGGCTGGAGAAAAGAAATGACAAAGTCCTGCTGGGATTTTAAAAAGTAGCTTCAAGTGTCTGGGTTTGTTAATTTCAAGCTCGAGCTCACTGGCTCGGAAATGCTGTCTGCCCAGTGCAGAGACACAGCTGGGATAAACACTTGACGACTGAGCAGGTGACGAGTTGGCTGCCATGACAGAGATCTCTTCCTTAACCGAGGGTGTTAGGAAATGCAAGTTGCACCTCTACTGCTAGCAGGAAGGTGGTTTGAGATGAGCAGGGTTAGAGGGATGGACGGAGCAGGGAGAAAGCCCTGGTTTACTCCACCAGCCGGTTCGATTCACTACCCAGATGGAGGTGCAGCTCAAGGCAGTGGCCGAGGAGGAAGTGAGAAGCACTCCAGGGAGCAGTCACTGAAGAGGAAGCATTGTGAGCACTGCTGGTTCTGCCCGGGGGTACTTCCAGAGTGGGGGGGGGGGCAGAAAGGAGGGCTCAGTGGTCCCCACAGAGAACTGTGAGGGTAAGGAGTCTACTGTGTTTAGGATTAATGAGAATGCCCCAGCCCTCCTGAGCAGGGGAGAGGCTCAGAGGACTGAAGTCACCCATTGTGTGTGTCCATGGCAGGGGTGTTGGTGCAGACACGGGGGCTATCTTTTTAAATCCAGCTGAGATCTCCAGGCAGCCAGACCCTGAACTAGAGTTGTAAAGGCCTCCCTTGATTAGAACATCTCTTGAGAGACCTCACCCTGTACCACGTCCTTCTCAGCTGGGGTAGGGAAGGAGAAAGCGTTCGCGCCTTTCCTGGCTCTGCCATTCATTCAGAGACAGGGGGGAAGGAGGGGGCAAATGGGATACTAGCTAAAAGTGGCAGCCAGTCTCACCCTCTGCTATGGTGCAGACACCACATGGGGGACCAAGTATCTAGTGTTTATCCAGGCCTCCAAAGGAGCTTAACACTGAGGGAAAGATGGCAGGCCCAGCATGGAGTTTTCATATCGATTTCCGAGCTCCCATCCTCCAGTAGCCCGGCTGCTTAAGCCTGCCCAGTAGTTGGAGGCAGCAGGCTCTAGCCTACCATCGTACAACAGATTCACATTCTTCCTCCCACAGAAAACAAGCAAACGGCAGGAGACAGCGCCAGGAAGGGCTCCAACCAACCTCGGCACCCTCCACAGCAGGGGGTACTCCCCATGGCTCCTTCCATACTGAATACTCTCCATACATTTCTTTTAAAACTTTTATTCAATAATATAGAATTCCTTTAATTATAATATAGAACTGTCCATCATGCCATATTCCTCCCCCCTCCCCCCACTGTCCCCTCCCTGCCGCATCAAATCTGGAGCCAGCTAGTTAATACGTTATGCTGGGGTTCAGGGGGGCAAAGGTCAGCATGGGGGGGGGCAACATTAGCCAACAACCGTTTTGCATACCCTTCACATTTTCCATGCTTTCTGGGTCAGGAAGAGGTCAACAGGAAGTCAAAGGCAGAGGAACCTTTTACATTCAGAAGTAAGGTTTATGTTTATAAACTGGTGAGTGCCATGGAGCCGGTGCGGTCTCTGGTCTCGTCCCCTGCCACCGCAACGCCGTCTGGCCGCCAGCTCCGTACACACGCTGATAAGACGTTTGATTTGGTTCTTGTTCTGCTTATGGAAAATTGGGAGGAACAGCATCGGACCTAGGGAGAGATGGGAAGAGGGAAGTGAGCATCGGAGGCGAGCCGCAGTTGATGCCAATGTGTTGCCAGAACTTTTTCCTTCTTCAGCACCTAGTAGATTGAATGCAGAGCCAAGGAGACAGAAGCAGGTTCTAATCCTTCCCCCACAACTTACTCCCTACAGAGGCTTTGGCATGTCATGGAACCTATGTCCCTCAGTTTCCCTATCTGTAAAGCAGGATAATACTAACCCAATTCCCAAGGGCAGCATGAGTCTTACGTGGTGCTTTGAAGACGTCAGCATTGTAGGAGAGCTAAGTTACTATTGCATGGAATGTCAGGTGAATCAAAATCTGTTTTTTCCACCTTGCCTCCCATACTTATGGTTCGCAATGTCTTCCTGGGATAACATTCTTATTGGGGGCCAGTAGGAGTCTCTCTGTGCCCCCAACATGTTATCTCACCCCACTGAGATGCCTGCATCACCGCAAGCCTCCCCATACACTAGTTCCAACGTCCTCTCAGGCCTTGCCGCTCTTGAGAACAAGGCATCAAGCTCAGATTCTGCACTGCAGCCCATCACAAGGTGCTGTAGCACTGGGCCAGGTTGGTAGGCGGGGAATTTTCACTGCACGTTTGTGAGCTCACCCGTCTCACTGCCATATCTGTGCCAGATTCCTGAGCAAACAAGAAGGGGTGTGGTCAGGGATCTCCCTTGCCCCCTTTCTTTCTGAAGACAAAGCGTTTTTCACCACCATAAGGAAAAGTAGATGTGAAATATTACTAAACAGTGGGAAGTGGCATTTCTGTCTCTGGGCACCTAACATACAAACAGGCTCACAGAGAGAACGGGATCAAGGTAGAGCTGTGTACACACATGTACTACTCACTGTACAGTACAGCAGCAAGGAATGCTAGATTGCAAGGGTATTTCCATAACCATTTCAATCAGCTTGCTCATTTCCTTTTGGGCTGAAGCTTCTCACATTTTGTCTCAACACCAGCTTTGAAGTGAGGAAGGTGGTGGGACTAGGCTGAATTTTCAGGGTGACTGGGGCAAGCCGCTTAACCGTTCTATACCTCACGGTTCCCCTTCTTTAAGACAGGAACATGATTTCTTTGGGATTGGAAAGCATTGCTGAGACTGCAGAGGAAAGGACAAGGTGTGTGCTGCACGTCAGTATGGTTGTGTCAGGGAAGAACGCGTGGAGGTCTATCAATAGGAGGTCTGATGTAGGGTCTTATGACTCTGGACCTCTCCCCCCAGAGCCTTCCAGCCCTTTTCTCTCTTCAGACTAAAAATGGGCTCCGGGTGAAGATTCTATATCCGCCCCCCATTAGTTATCAATGTAAAACAAAGGAGATGGGCAATGCAGATGGTTCCCACTGCAGTACCAACAGCTTGTCCTCACTGCTACAAGAAATGTAAACCCCTTCCTTTCCCAAACGTGCACATCGACACTCACTGAGCATTGGTTTAACGGGTTGGAATTTAATGCTAAATACAAAAAAACTGGAGTTAATGCAGCACTGAGGCTAAGAAGCCAACCAATCAGAAGTTAGGAAATTCCCAATGTTAAAGTCCTACCCAAACACTAACTTGACCTCATTGCCATCCGCTGTTTTACGGGGATAGATCAGAGGTTCCCCTTTCAGAGATACCTGTCTCATGCATGTCCCACTCTTTCTAAGCAAGGGGGGAGGGAATGATGGGTACCTAAGGGGGCACTCACCATGTGGCTGTTGAGGAAGCCACTTGCTACATGCATAGTCTAGCAGCCTTAGCTGCCGGGACACAGCTCCCTGCAAGCCTCCCTCCCCCACTGCGCAGGGGAAGTGAGACCCTTGCTGACCCCAGCCCTTCAAGTGCAGCCACGCCCGCTTCCCATGTAGAAGCTCTGTCCAGCAGGGAAGTGGATGGGACTCTACTCTGAGGCCACACTGAGGGGCCAGCGTCAGCAGAGGGGGGGTGGAGGGGGGGGATCAGCCTGGCAGGGGGCCAGTACTCCCAGGGTGCAGCTGTCAGCTCCCTGCTCAGAGTTCACATCAACTTCCCCAGAAGAGGAGAGTAACTGCCAGTAGGTGGGTGCTGCAGCTGTGCAATGGGGGAGCGAGACTGGCAGGGAGCGTGTTTCTGGCAGCTGAGATGTCTGCACACAGCCCCATCTGCTTCTCCCTGCCGGACAGAGCCCACTCCTGGCCCTTTAGCCTGGCCCCCCCCATCAGCTCCTCGTGTGTCCACTCCACCACGATAAACCTCAATGTGCCCCACAATTTGAAAGCTTCTGGTATAGATCATAGATTCTCAGACTTGGGGTTGTGAACACATCAGGCAATTGCAACTGCTCTGCTCATTTCATGTCTAACAAGGAGATGGGTCCCAGACAGGCAGGAGAGGGAGTGGGGAGGCGGTGGGAGGGATACACTATCCCAGAGTGAACATGGTTGAGAACCACTAGTACAGGTTCAAACAAACAGTCCATTAGAGGGTCATAATTAACAAGGAACCTCCACTTCTGAGATTTTCCAACTTTCAAGGGCTTGAATACTCAATTTGGCCACCGGACTTTTTAAGGAGTGGGACATATTGGGTTTCCTGGAAGGAGCGCTCTAGAAAACAACCCTGGTTTGACGTTTCAGTGGTGAGGGTATGTCTGTAGTTAAATAAAACCACAGCTGGCAGAATTCTGGCTCAGGGCTATAAAACTGCAGTGTCAATATTCAGGCTGGAACCTGGTCTCTGAGACCCTCTCCCAGCCTGAACACCGAGTCAGCCGACATGGGCAGCCGCGGGTGGGTTTTTTTTTTTTTACACTGCAGACATACCCTGAGAGTCTGGCAAGCACAAGAGTTTATTCCCTGGGCATGAGTGACTCCCTTTGAACTCAACAGCAGCTGAAGTGATTTTGTGGAGACTTTCACAGAATTTCACCTTTGGGCTGAGACCAAGCATGAAACGTATCAGGCCAAAAGGAGCTGGTGAGAGGAAGTTAAAGAGCTAGTTCTGATAAAAAGGGAAATTGGAACAGAAATTAGAACTCAACCCTAACTACAGGATGCAAAGCCTTCAGCTGCTCTTCATTTCTGCACATTCCCATAGACTAGAAGACAACAGAAGTTCATACGTATAGATATTTATTGGTTTCAGTGAATTATACAAATGGTTTTGACCTGCTATCAATGTCAATATAACTTTATTGGGATATGGAATGTAAACAGATGTTTCAAATAGAAACATTCTAACCTTATAAAAAAAATTTAAATATTTGACAATGCCGAAGAAGGAAATTCTGTGTTTAGGTGCTGGTGGCAAAACATGATCTCCGGTTTCTAGGTTTAGGTGGTTTCTAGAACTGCTGGATGAAATTACACACAGAACAAGTAGAGGTGGCAACTGTGAGTTGTGGGGCTATAAAGCTACCAAGGGATCGGATGAAAAGCCACAAGCGAACCACCCTGCCCCCCAACAGAATCTTAGTCCCAGAATTCAGCATTTGGTTGATTGTTAACACACTACATGGACCCAAGCTCTGCCTCAGTAGCTATAGTCACCCGAATAGTGCCACTCCCTCCCTGTTCCAACCACACTTCTGCTTCCTGATCCTCCCCCCTTGCTGTTCTCTCTCCTGCATCCCCAAGCTCTCCTACTGCATTTCCTCACATCTTCATTCAATGGTGCTGGCGTGAAACACTCCAGATTCACACTCTGGAATTGTACTTCAACTGGCGCAAGTTGTGTGTGAGCCATGAAATAAGTTACATGGCTGTATCTCTCATTACAGACAGTCTTGCAGGATCAGCTTTCCTGAGGTCTGTGGGAAAATATTTTGCCTGCTACAGAAAAAACCTTCTGCCTCTACATTCAGAACTTTCCATAACAGGCCTATCACATTTTCTGAATGCACTTGCAGGGGTGTTCACCTTTCTCTTAGCAACTTAGAAGGTGGCTGTTGGTTTTAAATGATCCAAACCAATCCTGAGACACACTTTTTCTCCACAACTGAAACCAAAATGAACGGGCCAAACTGGGACCTGGAGTGAGCAAGTGGGACTCCCAGACCTCAGAGTTGCATCTGCTTATACCCAGTCTGAATTTGGCCCCAAGTGTCCAGAGTCCCAAAGGGCTTACTTATATAGATGCATGCTATGGTCCACTGGCAGAACAGCAAATTTGCTCCACCAGCATGGTAGGAAAAGGCTAGACTGGGAAGGAAGAGCAGGCGCCATGGAAATGTGAACAAGAATCAGTCGCCGTGAGCCCTGGGTATCTTGCAAACCATTTGCCCAGGGCTTTGGTACCACAGGTTGAGTTACATTATCCACAACCACCAGAGAGGAACAGAGGTGTTAGCCCCCCACAGGTTAGATTTCTGCTGAGTATAAATGGGGGAGGGGTCTTGGTTAGTCCCTTTACTGTGTGACTGAAGGTTATGTTTTTATTTGTAAACATCTTGAGTTACCCGTTGTTTTCCAGTCTTCATCGTGCTGCTGTCAGGCCACTGGAGAGCACAGCATTTTCTGAGCTGGGCTGGGACTGCTCCTTCACCACTGGGTCTGCAAGAGACATAAGGATCAGCCAGGGATGGGAAGCAGCATTACAACGAGCAATATCAAAGCTTCACTTTCATGAAAGCTTAGGTTCTTCCAAGAACCCCCCTTCAAGCAGCACAAGCTTCCATTAGACTTTGGAGAACCTGGAGTTCCAGCCATCAATATGACAGCAAGATCCATAGGGAGGTACTGAATGGAAGACCCACCTCCCACCTGATCAACAAACTCTTCTTCCCTTTTCCAGCCCAACCATGTGACTCTGACCGCAGGTCTTGCTCCCCCTAGGACTCACAGAAATATGGGTGCTCCATAGCCTCTTTGGCAGTCAATCTCTGTTGATGGTCATATCGCAGAAGTTTGTCCAGAAGATCCAGGACTTCAGGACTGACCAGGTGTCTGTTCTCACTATGGATGAAGTTCTCCCAGCGTTTTCGCGAGTGCCTGTAGCAGAGGGATGTCTGTCACTGTACAGATCAATCTCTGAATGGCACAGCAGCTATCATCAGACCCTAGGAGGGTTCACCTACCACACCCAATATGTAAATTTAAAAAGGGCAGTGTTGGGTTGGAGCTAATTAGAGCTACCTACCAACCCCCTCTACATGCAGAATCCAGCATTTCACTAGTGACAACCAACAAGGGCAGTGCCACTCAAGCTTTTTCCTTCACAACCCAGCATACTTGGCTTTTGGCAGCGCTGGGCTTGAGGGATAGCTCAGTGGTTTGAGTATTGGCCTGCTAAACCCAGGGTTGATATTTCAACCCTTGAGGGGGCCATTTAGGGATATGGGGCAAAAAGTGGATGGATGATTTAATTGGGGATTGGTCCTGCTTTGAGCAGGGTGTTGGACTAGATGACCTCCTAAGATCCCTTCCAACCCTGATATTCTATGATATCCCAGTGAGAGGGAGAGAACCACACAGCAAGGCTAATTTAGACGTGCTCTCTTTATGAGCAGCTTTACAGATGTCCATTGCTGTCAAGGGTTCCATTCAATAAAGAACAGGCATGATTTCCAAACATGGGTGATAGCTAGGTTCTGTAGCCTGCAATGTGCAGGAGGTCAGACTAGATCACGACGGCCCCTTCTGGCTTTAGTCCATGAAATACAAGGATTTCAAAAGCAGGCTCAGAATGGCAAGAATGTCTCTAGTTTGAAGCCAGCCTTGTAAATTTCTACTTGCTATCACAAGAGGTGGATAATTTTACTTTGACAGACCAGTAACAGATCATTATCAAGACTTTAAAAGCAATGCAGTGGATTTTACTGGAAGATGTGTGATTAAATCCCTTGCTCTGTTTAGAAAATATCAACCCATGTTTCTCACTATTATCATGGGAACGGGTGGCCAAGTAGATCCTGGGTCCAGGCTGGCAAATTTGTGTGACACTTCTGCAAACTGAGAGCATGAAGGCAAAGCACGTTCTGGGATCGAAGGAAAGCACAGATAGCCATATGTGGTGTCAAGAAGGAATTTTCCCCCAGATCAGATTGAGAGTGGCCTGGGGGATTTTTCGCCTTCCTCTGCAGCATGTGTTTGGGGGTCACTTGTCAGGATTTCCCCGCCATTGCAGGGGTCTCAGACACTGGTGCACCTCGGTCTCATTTTCTGCCTGCTCGTCTCCAGTGGGCTATAATCCTTTGGTTTAATTTTGGTTGTTGGGGTTAGCAACAGGATGCTGGGTGGTGGTAGTGCTGGTCTGTGATATGCACGAGGTCAGACTAGGATGATATGATGGTCCTTTCTGGCCTTAAACTCTATGACTGATTCGTAGAGGGGACAATTCCCACAACCTGTGTTAGATTCCCCCCAACCCATTTCAGTCATTTTACTGGCATCACGAGGAATAAGAGATGCAGCCCCTAACATGGGGAGAAAAATAAACCTAGACGAGCTCTTGGAACCCAGGAGAGGTAGAGAACCAAATCTACTATGAAAATCTAGTGACTAGTTCAGTGCATAGACAGCCAGAGGATAAAAAAACCCTAAGTTACATCAATAGCTAGATAAGAGGCAGACAAATGACACTGCAGCCTAGGAGACCTAAAGCATCACTTGTGCTTTGGAGTCACTCTTGGGATGGATGTTTAAGGTAAAGAAACCAAAAGTCACGTTTTGCTTCTTGCCTCCCCTACTTACTGTCCCAGGATATCATTGAAGTGTGGATCCAGTTCTATGTGGTACTTCTTCAGATACCCATACAGTTCATCTGTGCCCAGAACCTTAGCAATGCGAACCAGCTGCAACAAAAGACAGATTTACAGAAGCAACAAGAGAAGGGCAGGTCACTGACTTAAGAGAATGTCCTGCCACCACTGTACTGGCTGGCTGGATAGAAGGGCTGCTGCATCCACGTTAACCACAAACAAGAGTGGGAAGTTAGTCTGTTAGGACAGCCAGAGATTAGGAGCTCAGCATTGCGGAAATCCTGCGGTCCAAGGAAAGCTCCCTTGCAAACTTGTTTCTCCAGCACCGCAACAATTTGTGCCACATATCATTGGGCCTTCCAGAAGGCACATGCTTTCTACTGTGCGAGTCCTGACACCTCAGTTCAACCAAATGCATAACAATGCCTTGCCAATCAGATGGTCCCAGCCCAGGAACCTCACCCCCAACCAAAGGAAAGACACAAACAAGAATTCCCCCTTTCAGAATCACAGCATCTCCTCACCTGGTCATAGTTGTCCTGGCCATGGAAGAAGGGCTCCTTTCGGAAGATCATGCTGGCCAGCATGCAGCCTAAACTCCACATGTCTAAGCTATAGTCATACATCTGAGGAGAGGAGAAGAAATAATCAAATGGAGAAAGGCCACACTTACCTTAGGCCCAAGCCCCAAAAGACCCCTAAGTCAAAGGAGGTTCTCAGCTTTCCAACTTCATAGCAAAGCTGCTCTAACCTGGTAACCCCCAGAGGGCAAATGGACAAACCCAAAGTGGCCTGAGTGCAACGACAAGCAACGCACTAAGCAGCAATTTGGATGCAAACTCTTACTTGGTAGTCCACAAGGAGCTCTGGTCCTTTGAAGTACCTCGAGGCCACGCGGACATTGTATTCCTGAGCTGGATGGTAGAACTCTGCCAAACCCCAGTCTATGAGCCGCAACTAAACATGCAATAAAGAGAAACACACAGAATAGGAGCAAACGAGTTTAGTTGCCAAATACAAACAAGTCAGGTGAAGCCAAGTCTGCCAAAGCCTTTTTCAATGGTTTGGTGAAAGCAAAGCCCTTTGTGCAGCGATGCGGTATCGTCTGGACTCTGCTCATGCTATCACCTCACTCTATTATCTGCAGTGCTTTGTAGCATTACCATGGCTCAGAGAATTCTCTGCCTTGCAACCCTAATCAAATAATCTATTGCTGGGTGACTCGTGCTACTAACGCCACCAGTCAAATAAATAGACAGTTAATTGGATGCTAGGGAAAAAGCAGGAACCAGCCGCATTAAACAAACAGCTGGGCGTGAAGGCAGCATCAATGCTAACAGGTGGGAAGAGCTACGAGAGAGTCACAGGCTACAGCAGAGGGGATGAGCTGCCCTTTCAGGTGAGAAATGCAGACTGCACCACACTTGCATGGACCTCCAGATGGCGTTATAATTGCCAGGGAGACTGTCAACCCCTGAGCTGCCAGCATCAGCTGGGAGACAGCTACTGCCGATTCACAGGGAGGGAACTGTGGCTTAGAAGCTCAGGAGAAATGTGCATGTGGGAGGACCCTAAGGCATCACTTGAATTGGGCAGATGGAGGGAAAGACCCTGAGATACCACTATCCCTTTACTATATGCAGCATCAACCCCAAATGGGAAAGGGGAAAAATCAGCAGTTCACTGCCACATGCACATGAAGTTAAGATGGCACTCCAGTGCTGGACATTAGGTTTCTGACACAATGAGCAAGTACCCACTAAGGTATTTTATCCCATGGATTGACCAGTGTCCATCAAAAATGACAGAGGACATGTAGAAAAAGAGGTCACAGTATGGCACATGGCAGGCCAGTGCAGATAAGCCACAGGATTTCACCTAGGAGATCAAGCCAGTCTAGTGACTGCAGGTGAAAGGAGGTTATCCACTAACTTCATCCCATTTAGAAAAGTCATCTGAAACCTACAACAGCTTCAGAATTCAGAGGGGGACGCAGCACTCATGCCAGTGGAGTGAAGTTACTCAAGGGCTCTGAAAATGCTGTGGTCTCACATAATACCACACACAGATGAGCCAGGGCTAGAGCAACATCCTTTACTCTGAGCCTCTTGGCTTTTAGGGATTTAACTGTGGGAAGGATCTTCTACTCAGCAGATTTAAAAACAAACCAAAAGCTAGAGAACTGGTAGATTCCATCCACCCCCATGCACTAGTATCACCTGTCCCTTAGGAAAGCAAAACTCTGTACTGAGACTATAACAGGAGAAGCTTATGGTTCCAGTGTATAAAATCCATGTACTCTTCAGACAAGATAGGATGTCACAACCGATCACAACAATCACACTATCCACCAGAGGAACTTCTGCCCCTCTGTTCTCCCACTGGTGCCCCATTGCCCTCCCTCTATTTCTCTTACTCCTCTGCCCCTAGCTTTCCAGGCGGTAGCAGTAACCCTTCTCTTCTAGCAAAGGTTGGAAACCACTTCCCAAATAAGCAGAGGAATTGGAGTAATTAGAAGCAATCCCCTCCTCATCCTGGCCAAGTCAGACCACTTTGCTTCTGTAGAGCTCAGAGAAAAGGCAGCAGCAGTAAAGTATGCTAGCTCAGACAGACATTCCCCAATACATGCAGAGTACAAGTTATCTCACTCAGGGAGGAGAGAGTGGTTGGGGGTGGGAATAAGAAAGCAGCAGCCTAGACTAAGGACATTGTGGTGGCAAAGTTTCAAGCTGCCCTGAAATCTCGATAACTTTGTGCCCCACTGCAGCAGTACCTTTTTCTGTTGGTGGTCTATCATGACGTTGTGGGGTTTGACGTCCCTGTGCATGATCCCCATGCTGTGACAGTAATCCAGGGCCTGGCAGATAGACAATATACATTCATGTTAGACAGACCAGTAAACACAGACAGAAGTCCAAGATGTAGCACATGGTTCTCCAGCCAATAAAGTAGGTGTGCCCGAATGAAGAGAGTACAGAACCTGAAGGACTACGAACAACCAGGACCCTTGTTTCGCTCACTATCCTAGTTGCGGCAGAAGTGGCATGTTGCTAGTAGAGAACAAGAGGACTATGCAGCTGCCATTCTACACTTGGTTCACTTGTCGTACAACGCCCCAACTCCTGGATCTGTGTTCCCAGCATGTACTTTAGAGCTCAAGAGTCAGTGAGACAGATGTCCCATCAGTAGATAGGTCCACAACCACAAGTGACTGTCCGTCGTTTCCGCTGTCGCTGATGGTAGGAGAGGAACTCCCCAGGAATGCAGTGATTTCTACCATTTACTCAATCTTTCAGGGCCTTTGAGGATGGCTTTTCTTCTGAGCCTCCAGAATTTGCATGGATCTACCAGTAATTTCTGGACAAAGATCACATGCGTGCAAGGCGCATAATGACTTGAACACTATGGGAGGAATGACGCTGTGGTTCAAAGCACAAGACACGAAACACAAGCAGAGAGTGCACAGACCTGAGTTCTACTCTCAGCTTAAGAACCTTGGGCTAGCTTTGTCTCTGTGCAGCTGTTCTCCGTGTATTAAGTGAGGAGTATGCAGCTTCTCTACCTCTAAGGGATGGCGGAGCTAAATCTATCAAGGTTTGTCAAGTGTTCGGAGATCCTCACATGGACGACACTAAAAGAGGAGGATGCATTCTCTACCTTTACTATGTTTGTGAAGCTGAATTCCTTATGCAGTCTGTCTAACCAGCCTTGTTCCTCTCCCTCATTTCTATAAAAACAGAAGCAGCCTGGAGCTTCATAGCATGCCTTGAATTCAATCAGAAGGGGACTTCCCTCCCAGACAGACACAATCATTCCCTGAAAGGACTGGGAACGTGGATGGGTAACCGCAGCTTGGGCTGGCTAGGACATCTATCCCAAGTGGTCCTCTTGAGTCACTGACTCCTGGAGTGGACACTCCAGGGCTCGGACAGCCTTCTCTGACACTTCCAGACCCGAAGCCAGCCCAGAAGGCCTGGAAATGGCAGTTTTAATAATCCATTTGCCCTGCTGGGAGCCAAGACAGACAACAGCGGTTGCCTTGGCAGAGATTCAACAGAATAGTGCCCAGAGCACGGCTTTGAGAACAGAAGTGTTCCACTAGCTCCTTCAGACTGAAGCTTGTCCCATAGAGACAGTTCAGCAGATCTCAAAACCTGCCACATGATAGTACACAAGCCTCTCGAAAGAAGGGATGGGGCAATCTAATGAAACCAGAAGAGCGTAAGGGCACACACTGCTCATTTGAAGATGTCATTCATCCTTTTTCTTCCCTCTCTGTCATTTGGAAGAAGACCCAGCCAAACAGGTGCCTTACTGTAAGTTTCTAGGTCTGGTCTCCAAGGGCCTTAGTTACCCTAACA
Source organism: Chelonoidis abingdonii (assembly GCF_003597395.2). Taxonomy (NCBI): domain Eukaryota; kingdom Metazoa; phylum Chordata; order Testudines; family Testudinidae; genus Chelonoidis; species Chelonoidis abingdonii. The sequence goes on along the minus strand of NC_133787.1, from coordinate 5,734,309 downwards.
GAGGCAAGTCAAATACCAGCAGAACCATGAGGGTCTAAAGCCTCAGTCCCACCGACAGAAAAAAACTTCAGGGGCTTTGAAAGATTTCAAAGCATTTAACCAGCCAGCTTGTTTCTGACCCACAGGCTCATTCAGGGGAAGGAAGATTTGAAGCCACCTACCTCCCACCCAACTCCCTAATTGCCCTGGTGACTCTGGACAGTTGAAGCTACCAAATCGAGTTCTGTAAAAGCTCAGGAAAATGCCCTCTTGGGCATGCACTCAGGTTCTGCGATATCAAGACAACACAGGGTTGGTGATCCACCCCCTCTGGCTTTGCATAATGCCAACCACGCCTAGCTCACCTTGGCTACTCCCTTCATCCCACCCACTTCCAGTGCTTGTCCCTGGTGCTTTACTCCCCACTTACCTACACAGTCACTACTGACAGGGAACTCCTTTCTGGAAAAAGACCAGATACCGACAGTATAAAAGACAACTAAAGAGCCCCAGTTCATTTCTGAACTTCCCACATTCGTCTCTCCTCCACGGGGGCTGGTTAGTTTGATCTTCTCATGCCAACACTCCCAAATGGGCTCTGTTATGTGACAACAATTCTGCATCAACTACCAGAGAGGAAACAAGCCGAAGGGTCAATTTGCCAGCGGGCTGCTCCAGGAATTCTGCCATTGCCTCAGAGACATTCATTCCCCCAGCCCAGACTCTTTATGACCATCACTCACCTTGAGCAGCTCATACATATAAAACCGAATATCAAAGTCTGTCAGGATCTGGTACAGTTGCTGAAACAGATTGTGGGAGAGAAAGAGAAGGGAAAAATAAATATTCAGCTCTTGATTGTTTTAGTCTAAAACTGCACCTCTTAGTTCCTAACCTCCACTTCCTCAAGTACTGAAGCCACTCTGCATCCTTTTCTACCACCAGAAGCCAGGGTCTGAACTCAAAGGGAGCGCCAGGGATCCGTGTAGGGTTACTTTGGTTAACAGGATATGGACATGGAGACGTGGGAACAGATTCCACAGCGGGGAATGTTGGCGTCCTACAGACCCATCATTGCCCCTTTGCCTCCCCTAGACTAGATGATCGCCTACAACATCGGAAAGCAGACAGACACGCTTATGAGAATATTAGCTTTCCCATTTCAGATGCATCTCAAGACTACCTATGATAATCAAGAAGGCTAGAGTGACAGCTGCTGCAAAGGGACAGAGAGGGTAACATGGAAGGGAAAGTAGTCCAGAGACTCCATCACAAGGTAGGAAAGACATCACAGTACTGAGTTCCTGACTTGCAGTGTAAATTATATATGCAATCTCACTCTCTCCTATTGGGATTACTAATCACTGCCATTGTAAAGCAGCAGGGGAAGCATTTAAGACCCAGGGTGCACTTTAAGGCACAACTCATCGGCAATACCACTAATATCTTTGTCACCCAGTCACGCCCAGCGTGAGCCACCCCTTGGGTCATGATTAGCACAGATTTAGCATTTCACTTTACATCCATCATCAGCACCTTCCTGTTCCACTGCTCCTACCCCATGGGGGCAGTTCTTCCCAAGAGGCCAGCATGGTGCTAGGAAGCAGCAGCTATGTGAAGCATGACATGCACATTGAGTTTTATAGGAAACAGCAGGATTTAACCTTTTTTTCTTTTTAATAAACAAGCATCTCCTCAAAGCCCAGTCAAATTGTTTGATTTCATTAACTTCAAAGCCAGCTGCTGGCTCAGGGCACTGTCTGGTAGTTTCAAGAAAACCCCACAGTGGCAATTTGAAATTCACATTCCAAGAAACTAGAGCTGATCCTGAATTCTCTTCAACTCTGGAGCTGTGTCCGGTTAAAGGCTGAAGAGTGATGTAAACAAGTCACCGCCTATGCCCAAGGCACCCTCAGCAACACACCTGAGCAGCCCAGCCTTCACCATCCCTGCTCCAATAAGCTGCCTATTCATCCAGCAATGTACAAAGAACATTTACAAGCACAGGAACCGTTTAGTGCCTCTTGGGGTGCAAACTCACTTCTGTTTTCATGAGCTAGGGTGATTCTAACATCCAGACGCAACTCACTGAAGCAGGCACAAGTCAGCAAGGAGGAGACAAAAAGATACAGCAATATGCTACAGCAGGCTGTCTGTTGGCTACTGGGGCTCACCGGAGAACCTTCTGCTCTCCTCCAGCACACCAGCAGCCTCCTTATGTGTGCCCTGGAGCAGATTATTGCTAGTGGAGCACAGCTCTTTCATCTGAAAATTTCTTTAGTTTTCAAACAAGCCAGTTTGAAAAGTTTGGGGGTTTATGAAATTAATCTTTCCATGAAAGACAGACCATAATCATCTTCACGAACATAGCACCTTTCCTCTGTAGATTTGAGACAGCTGGGACAGATTATTCTTCGCATTTTACAGATGGAAAATTAGAGACTAAGGCCCAGATCCTCAAAAATACTTTGGCAACTAACTCCCATTGGTTTTGATGGGAGCGAGGTACCTAAATGACCTTCGGGGCTAAGCAACTTGCCAAAGTAGCACAGAGCATTGATGTCAGATGAGGGGATAGAATAGAGATGGGCAAACTTTTTGGCCTGAGGGCCACATCGGGGTTCCGAAACTGTGCGGAGGGCCAGGCAGGAAGGCTGTGCCTCCCCAAACAGCCTGCCCCCACCCCCTATTTTCCCCCCTCAGAATCCCCAACCCATCCAATCCACTCTGCTCCTTGTCCCCTGATCCACCCTTCCCCAGGATCTCCCACCCTAAGCACCCCCCCAGGACCCCACCCTCTATCCAACACCCCCGCTCCCTGTCCCCTGACTGCCCCAACCCCTATCCACATCCCTGACAGGCCCCTGGGACTCTCATGTCTATCCAACTGCCCCTTATCCAACCCCCGCCCCCCTTCCCACTCCCTTACCATGCTGCTCAGAGCGCCAGGACTGGCGGCTGCACCGCCCGGCCGAAGCCAGCTGCACTGCTCAGCAGGAGTTCACAGCCCCGCTGCCCAGAGCGCTGGCAGCACAGCAAGCTGAGGCTGCAGGGGACAGCAGGGGAGGGGCCAGGGGCTAACCTCCCAAGCTGGAAGCTCAAGCGCCGGGCAGGACAGTCCAGTGGGCCAGATGTGGCCCATGGGCCATAGTTTGCCCACCTCTGGGATAGAACCAAGTGCTCTCATTCCTTAGTCCCATGTCAGGCTGCCTTCTCCCAAGAGCCTGACAAAAGACTTTGTAACTATTATCCCGTCCCAGACCTCTCCCCATACTACTCCCCTGAAGCTAGGCTGCCTTTTCAGCTGAAGTTGGTTGCCCAACAGCCTCTTTCAACACACTTCCTCGTACAAATGGAATACGAAATACAGAACAGCTCCCTACGTTTTTACAAGAGAAAGTCAGAGAAGTTGCTAGAGATGCTCACGCTACTTCTGAATGGACGGCTTGGCACAAGGTTGGAATGGGGCATTTTAACACTCTCTTCCTGAGCATTCCTCTCTCTAGCTGCCTTGTACCGTTTTACGCCCACTGATTGTTTCCACCACCCTTTTAACCTGCTACGCCAGAGCCAAGGTCTCCACAGCATGGTGCATCAACAAGAACATAGCTTTGGGAAATCTCGGTCCACGGAGAGAGAAATAAAATGAACATCCTCCCAGCAGGGTTCCAGGCCCTCTTTTTTAAAGCTATTTACAGAGCACTGGCAGCTCCCTTCATCACCAAGCTCTCTCCAGAGCTCCGTTCTCACACTCTGTTCTCAGTGTGGTTTTAGTCTGGAGGGTGACAAACATCACTGTGTATCTCGATGATTTCAGTTAACATCTGCTCGGTTAACTGCCAGGCCATCAAACTGAACCTGGGCTCTGCTCTGCCAGTCAAACTGGTCCCTTTTCTTCTCGTGCACCAGCACCAGCACCAGCCCCAGCAACAAAGGCTCCACAGGTCAATCAGGCCTTCAGAGGCACCTGTACAGCCCTCAAGGGCTTCCAGTGGGTTTGTACAGATGGAACTGATTGTCGTTGAACAATTCTATTGATGCCCAAGAAGGAACCAGCAGGGCTGAGAGGAGTTAACCAGTAAACACTTTTTCTCACTACAGTAAGCTAGTCTCCCTGCCTACACAGAGGGCACAGATTTCTGGAATAAGGCACTGTTCTTTTTATGACTTTTCAACATAGGACTGCATTTAAGGGGTGCTGCTTGGAGGTGTAAAGCATTCAAATGGGATCACTTGAAAACAATTTGCCTGTTGGCTGCTAGTGTTTATAGCTAAGCTAAGAAACAGTTTTATTTCATGCCTTTATATCCCATGTATGTGCTGCAAATGTAGTGGGAGTCTATATTTATTCTCAATATGCAGAAGTTTGAGTGGGAAGGTGCAGGGAAGCTGTCACTCAAGAGGTGAAAAATAAAACTAAAGGGAATCCCAGGACATAGGACTCCTAGCAGCCTGCCTGCATCACCCAATACACAGAGAAAGAGAAGAGACCAACTATCCCATCCTCATAGTCTATGATCATCTCCATCCTGGGTAGAGATGTAATCCCTGCTGCTCCAAAAGGGATCTGGATAAAGCTCCTTCACTTTTCTTCTACTCTGCCCCATACAGCCTGGCTCTCCCTTCCTGATCTGCTGTGCACCTCTACCATTTCTGCCTCTCAAACACCTCTTCTAAACAGCCTGTCAACTCTACTCCTGCCTTTCAAAGTGGGATCTGCAAAAAATAAGATAGCACAACTTGTGCAGTGCTGCTCAAAAGAGACTCCATCTTTCTCTTCGAGGCAGGCGCCATTATCTTGCAGACCTATGAAGTACCACACATTCCTGCGACTATGCAAATATGCATCATTTGAAGGTTGTTGGGGGAGAAGGGAGGAGTTTGGGAGCATGGAGGCATGTCAGCTGTTTTAACTTCCAGTTGGAAACAGAAAGACAATGGGCACTTTGTGCCTCTACCTACTGACCATTTGCCTGACTTTACCTTAAATTGTGACTTCAAACAAAATGAATCATTTGCGGGTAGCTTGTGATCTCAAAGATAAATTTTGTTCTTACTTATGGTTAAGAGAAATGTTGGCCATTCATTAAGACGCAAGTAGAGACATTTTGTTTCACATGAGAAAATAATTTAAATGTGATTTTTCAAACTCCGGTTCATCAAGCCCGTAGATATACAATGAAGCAGTTTAAGATTATAATTTGACCAATCTACTTAAGGTATTTCTAGGGAAGCCTATCACCACAGAATCCAAATATCATTTTAAAATGTTTAAATTCTTTTGATTCTAAAGTTTGAGAGTCTCTAAATCTGGGAACTCCAGTAGCTCTTCTTTAGGTAGAACCTACTATGTTTTAGGCTTCACTCGCAAAGACAGACCATAAGGCAGCTGAGGGAGTCCAAGCACCACTATTCACAGGGTTATGCAAATACCATTGGCAATGCTTGTGCTCCAAAGAAAGTGAAAATAACCAAGTAGCATAACAAGCAATTAACATTAAGCAAAAATGTCATTTCACTGAAAGCACAAGGGAAAGTATTTGCCAGAAAAGAAGCTCAATAAAGACATTTTCTAGCTTCAAAGAGGATATTACAAATGAGAGAGAGAGAAAGATAAAAATGTAATACTGTAAGGTATTTGGCAGTGGCCCATCATAGTCAAAACAGTCACTTGGAACCAGCTTGAGAACCCTCCACTCATGCTCTGACAACTTTTTCCTGAGACACAGACACAAGGTTGTCACACTGCCATTGGATGTACAAGCAATTACAGCGATCACAAGTTCAAGCATTTAGCATATGGACCAACAGCACCAAAATGAGTAAGAGGACAATTCCCCATCACTCGAATTAGAAACATGGAGCATTGAAAGAAAGAAGGAAAAAACTGAAACAAGTTGGAAAGCTTCCAGTTTAAGTCTCCAAACATCTTATTAACAGGGTTCAAGGAGAGCCAGCGAGAACTGGCATGAGGATTCTTGGACCGGTTGTCACTCAGCCCTCCAAGCACGTTGCTCCTGTCTTAGCAGAGAGAGAGAGAGAGAGAGAGAGAATTTGGGGCTTTATTTTAAAAGGAGAAATCCTCTTGTGTGTTTTTGCATGTGCATCAGCTACATAGGCACTCAGTCTTCTGTGCATGTAAACACATGAACTTGCAAACTCAAAAAGTGCAGGTCCTAAACAAGGACATTGAGGTTTAGGCTACAAATCTACTACTCTCTCTTTGCCAGGCTGAATGTCTCATGATGTAGACAAGATTTTCATATTTTCAGTTTGAAGCAGAGTTTTCCAGGTCTAGCTCATATCAATCAGCAGAAGTCAGACAGTAAAATAAAGAATCTTTAAAATTTGAACTCATATTTGTATCTTGATGAACCTCAAGATTCAGGCTTTTATATTTACTCGTTAATGATTCATTTTAAAACAATTTAATTTCTTCTGATGCAATGGCCACAACTCAGCAATGGAACTTCTGACATCCTGTTCAGATACAAATGACATGGGTAACAATGCACAACTTAGCTTGCAATCACTGGGGAAAATAAAGCAAGCAACTATTCCTGTTCTTGGCGGGAATGACAGTTTGCTAGGAATGTGGCACATGATCCATACCAAACCATCAGGAGAGACCATTTAACTCCCCTGCTACTGAATCCACTGACCATAATACCCAAATCTCTTTATGTTTGGAACAGTCTTTAGGAGACAGCATTATCTGGTAAGAACTGGGTAGGTTTTCATAGAATCATAGAATTGGAAGGGACCTCAAGAGGTCATCTAGTCCAGTGCCCTGCACTCAAGGCAGGACTAAGTATTATCTGGACCATCCCTGACGGGTGTTTGTCTTGTGTTGATAAATGTAATATCTCCCCACCACCACGCTATACCAGCTGGGGAAGTGAGAATCAAATCACTGACTTGGAAATATGCCCTGGTTTGGATTTTTGTGTAGAGACATTATTAGGCACACGTGGCTTTTCAGTATAGCAAGAAGGGATCCTTGTTAGAAATAATTTGATTTGCTACCCTAGGGCTTGGCTTTAGCTCATGCTGTTTGTTAAAAAGTGTAAATGAAGTGTAACAAGTACTGCAAAAGATTTTCAGCCTTCAACCAAAATGGCTATGTCCTGGGGGCCAAATGCCTTGAGGCAGCACGCTTGGTGTGTACAGAAGTCCATAGTTCAGAACAGCACACACTGTTTGCACAATCCAGCTGATTCAAATTAAGGTAATTTTAATTAGCCCAGAAAGGCTGCTGCATAACCCTGCCCCTGTTGCCATTGACTCTAATGGGGCAATGCTCACTCCCCCTCAAACACTCGCAGGACAGATTCTCTTGCATGTTACTATATTCTGGTCTCCCTGCTAAATCCCTACGTGGCGTAAATAATGTCCAAAACGCTGCAGCCAGATTAACCGCCTGCACTGGTTGTGGTCAGCACATTACAGTAGCACTTGACTCACTACACGGACTCCCATGTGATGGAAGCCATGCATGCCATCTTGAACCGCAAGGCTTAGAGAACTTTGCTGGCCATGTGAAAGACCTGCTACTGCTTCCTTATTCCTTCCAGCATGTTTTCAGTGACTGCGGCCAAAGTTGCTAGTAGCCCCATCTTGAGGGAAAGGGTTCCAAGGCTGGGTATGAACCTTCTTGGGAAACCACAGGTTAGCAATGCTATGGGTGGAACACAGGGAACACTTATTCTCTAATCTCCGAACTCAGGAGGTTTCTTCTTTTTACTTCTTCTCCTCCTTTTCCCCATATTCTAGCAACTCTACCTTGAGAGGCCTTGAATTTGAGCTCTTTTGGGACCATCCTGGAGTGCCGAGAAATTCATTAGAGAGCAAAGGGATGCAATGTAATAACCTTGGGACCAAAGGTGTCGAAGCACCAAAGATACATAGAGGTGCCTAGGTGCTTAACTCCCACTGATTCAAATGGGAGCTCATTAGGTGCCTATCTGTATCTTTAGGCACCTACATACCTTTAAAAATCTGTCCCTTGCTGATCGGGGAGTGAAGGACCAAGTTCTGCACCTCTCCATAATAGCAAGTTGTACTGGCAACAGCCCAGTGACATTCCTTGTACATTTCTTGAATACTCTGAGGCCTAAATCCTAAGAAGCGAGCATCTCCTAACAGTTCACACACTCAGTCAAGTTATTCGACATCACAGGACAGTATTTTCCTACATATGGAGTAAGAAAACGGCTCGCAGACACTGGGGTGCTAACTAACAGCTGTTAGAATTAATTATGAATGACTCATTAGAAGGTCATCTCGCACCTGGAGCAAGGAGGGATCACCACACCCACTTCAGAAAGTTACTAACTACACAACTCTTTTGCAGATTAGCTCATTTCCCCATGCCAGAAACTGTCACAGTAGCAAATATACTCACTGATGGACCAACTTAGAGAGGTTCACCAGAGGAAAGAGAAGAGAAATATTCCACTCAGCTCCCCAACTAACAGAAAGGCAGAGAATATAGAGCAGTCTGGAAAAAAGCTTTATGTCTCCTCCAACATAGGTCATGTCAGACCTTGGCTATGATCTTTCCAAGTGAGAAAACTCACTCTCAGACCTTAAGTCACGACTCTACACATCAGCTCCACGGGATTTCTATGCAAATCAATGCCACCATCTCCATCAACAGCCCTGCCATAAATAGAGTATGACAGCAGAGGGATTAACTTGGATTTAAAATACAGCACAGCAGCAGTTGCTATGTTGAGAGAGGGTAACTAGGAAATGCAATAAACTCTCCCATTTTCCTGTATCCTTGGAACTCACACCTCAAAGTCACAAGGAGGGACAGCTGGGCAGCTTAGAGTTTTATTTCTCAGAGCCATACTCGATCTGTGTTGGCTGAAGTTACAAGGGAAGGTGGTGTACAGACCAAATCCATTATTTCCCCCACTGTTGTCAACAGCAACTTGGCTTTTCAAAGGGCCTCCAGTCAACCTGGTGTATGGCAATTTTAGAGGACCTTGAGTCCTCCCACCTCCCCCACTTTGGTACAAAGACAAAGACAGACTCACCTTAAAATCTGTATTATTGATGTACTCAAACACTAAAGCTGGGGTCTTTGACTGCAAGAGAGAAAGGTGAATGGTTTAGCCATCTTCCTGTAAGAGCAGTAACTTCTGCCCTTTCTGAGCCCCGTATTTCTGACTGACCAAAAACACACTTGCATTCACTTTCCTGCCCCAAGCTTTTGCCCACTGTTATGCCCCACACAACAGGGTAGGAACACCATCCCCGCTCTGCTACCGAAGCATGCTGGAACAAATCATGCTTATTACCTACACAGCAAGCATCAGCTAGGCATTTCCCACCTTGCTTTTCCCCCCTCCAGTTGGTTGATCACAGATAGCATAAGATGTTAGTGCACAGCATGGTGAAATTTAGCAGCTCAGCTGTGAGGCGATAAATGAAATTGTATCATTCTCTTGCTAATACTTAGAACTTGCTAATCATTTTCTCTTGTAGTTGTCAATAAACTATAAGGGTCATGTGACCCAGCCCAATGACCCCTTCCCTTACCATCCCCCAATCAACAAAGAAATCATTCTGGGCAAACGTAGCATTTAAATACCAAACCAGACTAAACAAGAGAAGTATTATTTAGGAAGGAAGGAAGGAAGAGGAAATAAGCAATAAGCTGTTAGGTAGGAAGACAACAAGATGTAACCAAGTGGGAGGATGAGCACCCGCTATCAACTCACCTGGACAAATCTTACCATTGTTTAAGCCACAACTGGCCATGATGCAGAGATGGCGTGTGTGTGTGTGTGTGGAGTCACAAAGCCTTCCCCCCACCAATCAATTCAAGAGGCATCATTAGATACCGAAAGGGAATCAAGGATTTTGGGGTACAGGGAAGACTACCAAGTCATCCAAACCACAGTATTCTCAAAAGAACCTAAAAACCCAGAACTACATCTTCCTTCACTGAAGAGCAAACAGCAAGATGAAAACTAAGGTGACAAGATAACCAGCAACAAACAGGAGTTTTGCACTCGAAACATGTATTCTCATCAATTACCCTACAGACTACAGCTCAAGACAAGCCCAGCACACAAGATACCTCAGGACATACTGATACCTACCACTGGATCCTTGACAGTGTCAATCAGCTTAATGATGTTGGTGCCACCTCGCAGATTCTCCAGAATCTTAACCTCTCGTTTTATCTTCTTTTTCTTCACTGGCTTAAATACACAAAAGTGATTAGAAGTGAGACCCTTTCACAAGATACCACCAGTTATCATCCAGTGATTTATACTCAACTACTTCCTGCCTCTTGGGGGAGGGCGAATGAGAACACCCCTAGCAGCAGTTTTCAGAAAAGGCTGACACAGGCAGACCGGCGCCTCAAACAGTGAATTCCCTCTTGTCAGTATGGGTGACTTTCCATTACATGCAATGGCAGAGCACTTTACAGACAAAACCAGCCACCTGTACTGTGGTGGTCATCAAGTTTAAAAGCACTTGAAAACCATACAATACAGAAAAGGTTACAGTTAATTATGCATTATTGCATTTATCATCATATGACAAATATGGCAGATGTTGTACCACAGCCTGCGTTTACTGGTTTAACACATACGATTTTTCATTCCATCACTGTGCAGTTCTTATTTCTTCCGGAAGTAACCTATCTTGAGTCATTCTTCACTTACTTAATTTGCTGAAATTCCAGTTATCAACATTTATGAAGCAGTTTAGACATAAGCGTATAATTACACACCATTTAGTCCTTCAACTACCTCAGGGAGTGTGAATACCCAGTAAAACTGCACCTGTCGACAAGTTATTGCTTTCATACACACTTCAAAATATCGTTACAATTTTTTTAAAAAACTGTTGTAAACTTGTCTTCAAACATACACACTCCAAAAAACCCTTTTTTGGGAGCAAACTTTACAAAGGAGGGTTCTTATCAAATAAAAGGGTTTTTTCCCCACCCAGACTGATCGACTGCCCATTTCAAAACTCAGCATAAGAAGAGTTACAGTTGTTGACTCTCTATTCCTGCCCCCTGCTTGGAGGAAAAAGCAGCACAGCAAGTAAAATTTTAAGACAATGGCTATAAACAATGGTTCATGGGCCAGCAGTGATCTGCAGATGGAGCCATGGAGAACCACAGTCAGGTACTAAGAAGGGGTTTCAGTTCATGAAAAGCACTCTCTCCTACTCACATATTGCTCCCTCCCAAAAAAATGGCTTGTAGAATGAGAAACTTTAGAGATCCACCACCGTAACATTGAATTGAAAAACTTTCCTTTTTCATTTTGGCTGCCTCCTGAAGCACTGAAAGTTAAAGATCCCTGAGAGGCTTTTAAAGTCTAAGTGCTTTCAATCTGAAAACAAAAAAGGACACAAAAACCCCTTACTCACAGGTATGAGCACTAACCCCCGTGTCAGATCCTGCTTATAACAGAAACCATATCATAAACACAAACCAACGAATTCTCAGTAAACAGACTGCTCAAAAAGCAAGAAAGCCAAAGGAAAAAACTGAAGTTTCAGTTAAGACTCCCATTAAACATGTTATATTTAAAATCTACATCAAGAAAACATTAAAGTAGAACCATTAAACACCCACAAATCAGGAAAAGTTAAGTTGCACATACCACCTTAACTCTACCCCCTTGTGAATACACACTATATACAGTTAATCACGATCTCAAATTCTCTCTCAAATTAAGTCATTCTAGGCTTTTGGAAAGATAAAATTCCATACAGTAACTAGTCAAATAGTGTTCTTGTTGCGTGACTGTGTCCTGAACACCTTAGGAGGATCTGGCCAGGTTTGCAAGATGCATATTGAACGAGGCAAGGGCTTCTACGTAGCCCTTTCATAGATTCAAGGACTGGAATGGACCTTGAGAGGTCATCAAGTCCAGTCCCCTGCTCTCACGGCAGGACCAAATAAATACTGTCTAGACCATCCCTGATAGACATTTATCTAATCTACTCTTAAATATCTCCAGAGATGGAGATTCCACAACCTCCCTAGGCAATTTATTCCAGTGCTTAACCACCCTGACAGTTCAGAACTTTTTCCTAATGTCCACTAAACTCCCTTGCTGCAGTTTAAGCCCATTGCTCCTTGTTCTATCTTAGAGGCTAAGGTGAAAAGTTTCTCCCTCCTCCTGATGTACACCCCTTTAGTACCTGAAACTGCTATCATGTCCTCTCAGTCTTCTTTCCCAAACTAACAACCCAATTCTTTCAGTCTTCCTTCATAGGTCATGTTCTCGACACCTTTAATCATTTGTTGCTCTTTTCTGGACCTCTCCAATTTCTCCACATCTTTCTTGAATGCAGTGCCCAGCGCCGAGTAGAGCGGAAGAATGACTTCTCGTGTCTTGTCACACACACCTGTTATTGATCCTAGAATCACATTTGCTTTTTTTGCAACAGCAACACACTGTTGACTCATATTTAGCTTGTGGTCCACTATAACCCCTAGATCCCTTTCTGCCATACTCTTTCCTAGACAGTCTCTTCTCATTCTGTATGTGTGAAACTGATTTTTCCTTCCTAAGTGGAGCACTTTGCATGTCAAACTTCATCCTGTTTACTTCAGACCATTTCTCCAGATCATTTTGAATTATGACCCCATCCTCCAAAGCAGTTGCAATCCCTCCCAGTTTGGTATCATCTGCAACTTAATAAGCGTACTTTCTATGCCAATATCTAAGTCATTAATGAAGTTATTGAACAGAGCTGGTTCCAAAACAGACCCCTGTGGAACCCCAATGGTTATACCTTTCCAGCAGGATTGGGAACCATTAATAACTACTCTGAGTACAGTTATCCAGCCAGTTATGCACCCACCTTATAGTAGCCCCATCTAAATTGTATTTGCCTATTTTATCGATAAGAATATCATGCAAGACCGTATCAAATGCCTTACTAAAGTCTAGGTAGACCACATCCACTGCTTCTGTCTTTCCTTCAGTGTGAACCTGCAGCAAATTTTGCAGTATGTAATTAAATTTTAGATACAGACGTGCTGCAAAGCCTACCTTCAAAGAGTTAAAATATCATCCCATCTTTACTGCATGTACACAAAGAAAGAGTCGGATCTCAAGTCAGTCAAATCAAAACAAACCCCATTTTCACCAGAATTCTCCAAAGCCATTACCCCTCAATAAGGGCTATTTCTCTGCCAGATTACGTTGTTTTCGCTCTCCAACCATTTTAGCTTTAGAGCTGTTCCAAAAGCATTACAACTGTATTTATTTATATAATGAAGCGAGTACCTCCTCTCTCATATGCTGTCAAACACGGCTGAACCATTTTGACTCAAACTTTCCAAAACAGGTCATCTTCCAACAGACACCACAGTTAGAAATTTTTCATTTCAAAAGGTGAAAGCTGCAGAAAGTTAAGAACTACTGAAAACATGGGTTTACTATGGAAACAATTAAGCAAACCCTCACAGAAAACAGTTACTGAGGCTCCCATAACACATGAATTGCAGCACAAGATATAATGCAACCGTATAAAATTGCACCATGCCCATCAGTGCCGCGGACTGTCAAAACTCTCCAGTGTCCAATGGAGAGATGACAATGGAAGGCAAGAGTCACACACGTAACAATGACAGAATTGGAACATCTACAGCAGCAGGGGAAGGGAGCAGTCACCTGTGTGTGTCATGGACCCAGCACTGTAATTAGTGAGAGAGAGTTCTTTGTTTTTAAGTCACCAGGAAGCGGTTTCATTATGGGACTGTAATTCTGTCCATAAGAGAATGGCTACGTAAACCTTCTAGCTTTGTTCCTGTGGTTTGATCATCATCTAAAGACCAAGATGGAATTAAACGGACATAAATCCAGTTACTGTATTTGTCCATCTGTACTCAGGTACATGCACACCCTGTGCTGCTAGTAATTTGAAAGAACTAACTAGGTTGTCACTCCATCCTCATCACAAGCCCATTAAGCCTGGCCACGAACAAAGTCTCAGGACAATGCACAAGCTGCTCCGTCACACACACTTCAATATCTAGGCCCAGCCAGGAAGCTGAAGAGGCATCCTTGACTTGTCAAAAGGATAAAAATGATCTCATTTGCAGTGTGATTGCAGTTGTGTTGGTCCCACAATATTAGAGACACAATGTGGGTGAGGTAATAGCTTTGACTGGACCAACTTCTGCAGATGAGAGAGGGGAGCTTTCGAGCTACACAGAGCTCTTTTTCAGGTCAAAAGCTTGTGTCTCACACTAACAGAAGTTGGTCCCAAAAAAAGATATTATTTCACCCTCCCTGTCTCACTCTCAAAGTGACGTCAGACAGTAAACGTCTATTTCATGTCCTAGTCTAACAGGGTGGAGGTGTAAAACCCACTTTCCCCTGACACTGTATTAACTCCGAGGTCCTTAGCACCAGTCTAAGCAGAAGTACTGTGGTTCCTCCATCCTGAACCTTTTATTAAGAGTCTTCATTACAGCAGCAATGACCACTCTAGTTAATGAAGAAAGGTTTCTAGTCTAAGCCACTTCTCAATCACTCATACACGTCCCAACATCTTGCCTTTTGTCATGAAAATCTCCAGGCTTGGTCTCTGGCTGAAAGTGGTTTTTCTTCTTTTCAAAATGTGAGCCAACACTGTTCGGCCACTTTTCAGATCAGAGAGAGTGACTAAAACCTTTGTAGCTGAAATGGCAGCAGTTAGATGTTGAAATCTGACAGGGTTATCGTTGTCATTAAAAAGAAATTGTTTGGAAAGCTCTAGCAATAACTGGTTTCAACTTGATTGAGTTAGGACCCTTTCAAAACTGCATGCAGTGCGTGTACAGTGCATTTGTACTGCTAAGCTCATGAAGCGTGTAGCTAAGGCCAGACAGTAGAGATAGCTAACTCAGCCCTACACTTTACAAGGTGTGTGTGGACAGAGGCAAGGGCTCCACCCAGCCCTGCAAACCTTAGCACAGTGCCTTGCAAACTTTTATACTGGTGACCCCTTTCACACAGCAAGCCTCTGAGTGCAACCCCTCCTTATAAATTAAACACACTTTTTTATATATTTAACACCATTATAAATGCTGGAGGAAAAGCAGGGTTTGGGGTGCAGGTTGACAACTCGTGATCCCCCATGTTATAACCTCACAACCCCCAAGGGGTCCCGACCCCCAGTTTGAGAACCCCCACCTTAGCAGGTCTCTCCTCCACACAGACAGGAGCTTCTACAGCTGCTGACCTATTAAGGAGCACCAGAGGGAAACCCTGCTCTCATGCTCCTTGGCAATGCCACAGCTGGGGTATAAGCCTGCCCTGCTTAGCAGTATTTAAGGTTAGACGGAGAGGGCTCTCTGCTTGATACTTTATCAAATGATTGGCACAGAGCATTCTGGCAGTATTTAGCTAAATTGACAAGATTATGGCATTTGTGTCTATAAGTTCTCCTTCAAAAAGAAGTCCTAGGAAGTTCCACTAAGTACTACATTAGGGGAATCAAAGGGTTGCACAGTTAATGTTCAAGGGTCAGGAGCTGCCAGCCTGAAGGTCACATGTGTAACTTTCCCTCGACCCCCTTGTACATATGCATTATGCTCACGCTCTCATATACATCATACAGGTTTCTCCTACAACCTTAAATATCTGCATACCCTCTTTTACTACTATGGTACTAGCCTCAAAATGCCAAACAAAGCCCACTTCAGCCCTTTGGCTGAAGAGGACACAAACCGCACATAATACTGGATGTCCCCTTGTATATGCAGAAGGGCACCTCACTTTACAGCTAAGGCTGGGCTACACTTCCAAGTTTAATAGTATAACTGTTCTAGGTAGAGATGTGATTTTTTTCCCCCTCATTCTCTTTCTAACTGAAATAGCTATACTGGTAAAAGCCCTAGTTATACCAGTATTAAGGTGCCTAAGGGTACATCTATACTACCCGCTGAACTGGCAGGTAGTAATTGATCTATCGGGGATCAATTTATTGTATCTTATCTGGATGCGATAAATCAATTCGTGAATCGACGCCCGTACTCCACCTCGGCAAGAGGAGTAAGCAGTGTCGACAGAGGAGCCGCGGCAGTCGACTCGCTGCCGTGAGGACGGCCAGGTAAGTCGAACTAAGATACGCAACTTCAGCTACGCGAAGTATCTTAGATCGATCCCCACTTCCCCCAGCGTAGACCAGCTCTTAGACTGTGATGATTATTCTCTCTCTTGTACAGGAATACCTATTACCACTATAAAGCATCTTTATACCAATGTAAACATGTCCATGCCGGGTGTTGTGTACTACTTTAATGACATCAGTATAGTTAATGCAGCACAACCTTCTAGTGTAAATAGGGCCTCACTTTTGTAGAGAACTGCCTCCTCTCCCAAACTGCGTCTACACAGAGAGGCATTAAGGACTGAAAACAAAATGTGCAGTGCACGTCTGCTGATCACATTTAATATACCTTAGAGCAGGGGTAGGCAACCTATGGCACGCGTGCCGAAGGCAGCACGTGAGCCGATTTTCAGTGGCACCAAACTGCCGGTCCTAGCCACTGGTCCGGGGGCCTCTGCATTTTAATTTAATTTAAATGAAGCTTCTTAAACATTTTAAAAACCTTCTTTACTTTACATACAACAACAACAGTTCAGTTAATATTATAGACTTATAGAAAGAGACCTTCTAAAACGTTAATGTGTGACTGGCACACGAAACCTTAAATTAGAGTGACTAAATGAAGACTTGGCACAGCACTTCTGAAAGGTTCCGACCCCTGCCTTAGAGACGAGAACAACGAGGAGTCCTTGTGGCACTTAGAGACATGTTTTTTGTCTCTAAGGTGCCACAAGGACTCCTTGTTGTTTTGCCAATGCAGACTAACACAACTACCACTCTGAACCTTAAGACAACCTTAGGAAGCTAGAATATGACAAAGACAGTGTAATACATGAGAATGAAAAATACATATGCTGCAGCCTGTGTAACTAAAGTTGTAGAGAATATTGTTTAGGAGAAATATCCTGGCATGCAATTCGAACCTCATCGTAACACAGATTTGCGACTGCATGCGTGATGGAGTGGGGGCTGTCGGTGTGGGGAATGGGAGAGCAGGGGATGTCTTTAGGTGAGGGACAGGATCTTTAAGCCTGTAAAACCCCTTGCAAAAAAGCCCCAAGCGGGGCCAGGGGGGGTGGAAACACCTTTTTTGGGGGGCTTGAAAAAAAAAAAGGGGAAACTGGGAAAAACCCGAAAGGAATCGGCCGGTGGGAGGAGGGGCAGGTCAGTTTGGGTTTTGGGGCTGTGTGGACGGAATTCAGGGTATCCTAGCTAGGATCCAAGCACCCTGAAAGCGCAGAAGGACTCGATGGAGGGGTCCTGACTGTGCCTGCAAGCTCTCCTGTAACCTGCGTTCCTGTTGTCCAATAAACCTTCTGTTTTACTGGCTGGCTAAAAGTCACTGTGGGGACCAGGAAGAGGGGTGCAGGGCCGGACTCCCCCACACTCCGTGACAGCATGCAACTTTAATCACTCAAGGCAGGAAGTGACAACGTTAATCAGGCAAACTAATATTTTCAACCTTTAAAAAAAAAGGAATATTCTTTGTTCTCCAAATCCTATCGGCAGATGCTGTAATGATTCCAACGAATCAGTACGCAAATCTTGGTGTGCAGAGTCCAACCTCAGAAGAACTTGCCTAGCACCCATATGACAATGTTTAATAGGTAGATTGTACTAAAGGCCTGTTTATAGCTAGCAATTGTTACCAAGGGGGTTATAACCAACCTACTAAGCACAACATTGATTGCTCAACAGGGAAACTGGCTTCAGGACAGCTGAATTTATTTTGTCCTTAGCAAATGTTAGCTGGAAAACCAAGTAATACAGATTTAAAGCAGTTGTGAAAATGACCATTTGTTTTAACAATAACTTATGCCTTGTCTGTCTTGCAAAATATCCTTTACAAAAAAGTTAAAAAGTTTCCTTTTAAAGTCCTAAGAGCAGCACGGGGGGTGGGGGGGAAAGCATTTGAAAATCCAAAATTGTTTTTGCCTTTATAATTCTCCTCTCCCACCCTCCAAAGTTGCATACCTGTAGCATTCATCCTTTCCACTGGAGGATGGATGGACAGGGCTCCAGCCAGGACACTTCAAGACTGCTGCACCTGAGATATTCAGGACCCAAACCTGGATCCTCCTTGCTGGACCAGCCTAACAGAACTTATTTACCAAGGTTCTGCCCAATGCGAGTGTGAACAGACTGATTACACACCCACTTTGCAAATGCCCAGCTATGAACACTCTCTTAGTTCTTAACTAACCAATTGATCATGTGGTGTGAAACCAGCAGCTGCTTGGTGCAACTGAGTGACATCTTTGTTTTACCACTTTAAATCGAGTACACAATTTTAATCAACACCACCACCATTCAAAAAATGGGACTCTGGCAACAGAATAAGCTTTAAACCGCACAAGGCTAACAGCCTAGATTGCTACCCCACCTGGGTATCTTGTAGTTTCTCTGGGTATTTTAGCTACACATCAGTGACGTGTTTAAACGAATGTTGTGGAATATGGAACAGGCAGATGACTTGGGCCAAGAGAAAGGAGGCTCATCTTCACAGCACAACTGAAAGAGCAGAGGGGAAGGCATCAAACTTTGGTGTGAGCTCAGTTTTTACGATGGAGATAGTGACTGAGTTAAAAGCTGCAGCCATGAGAAACCAATGACATATCTGATCCTACTCCAGGCTCTCTTCTTCACACCAATATGAAAGTCATTTAAGTATCTTAAAGTTAGTTTCTTCAAAAAGGCTTATAAAGACTCTAACCTTCAAATAAAATCATATAGTGGTTCTCAGAGAATCTAATAAAACAAGACGGATAAGGAGTTTTTCACCCTACTGAGAGGATATTATAACCCAAAAAGATGATAAAATATATGACTGTACAGTAGTCTGTAGTGCCCACTCATCAAAACCGCTGCTTAGAAGTAGCTTTGGATAGGACCGTCCCCCCAGTAACTCTGATGGGGGGGCGGGAATTGACCAAACTGTCACATTGCAATTAGGCGTACGAGCTAATGCAGCAGCTCCAGGGCTGAAAGCACCAAAATGAGCGAGAGAACAATTCCATTCTCGCTAGAAACACAAGCCCTTACACTTTACCACTCGATCCCTCTGCTTTTTATTGCAGCCCTTCCCAATCCTTCATGTGGATGCTGCCTATTCAGACTGTAAATGCCTCAGGGGAGGAACCTTTTCCCTTGTGTGTCTGTAAACACGTAGCAAACTGAACAAAATACACAAATCTAGAGAACAGAAGTGGGAAAAATCCTACATAGAGCTGGATATAGAGATGCTATAGTCACTGCCTTGGGCAGAGACCAGTATTGGAGATAACAGGCACAAGAAAGAACTCAAACTCATAGGCTGTGAACATCAGCAAGGAAGTGGGACTATAGGTGTGCACTGACAACTATAATGGTCCCAAGTATTCCCATCTTCTTTCACTCATTTGTAACTCTCTCAAGGTTTTACCTTTTGGGCTGCAATTTGCTATGCTTATTCTTACCTTCAGAGAAGTGGGAGGAGGGTCTCCCTGCAATTTTAGCCAAAACAGATGAGACATTTTCAGGCACAGAGGGATTGGGGGAAAAAAAAAAAAGTCATTTTCTCCCCCCTTAAGAAAACACGATTGCAGCCAAGTTTTGTGTTGTTTTTTAAAATAGCTTTAGCACCTCAGCAGGTGGTGATGGAAAACTGAAATTTGGTATGTGTACAGCACCTAAATTGTAGATGGGCCTTTCCCTGGTCCAGTGAAAATCCAGTTTGACTGGGTTTGAGTTTTTGTTTTAAACATCATAAGATTTGGACATCTGCACTCGACTATCTTAGATAATTGATATTCCATTGATAACGTGTATGCACATTACATAAAACTTAATGGGAACTGTCACTGAATAGATGATGCCCTGATATTCCTTTGGCTGTGCAGCAGAATTTCAAGGCTCAATCCTTGGTCCAGCTGCGCTGTTCTTGGGCTAGGACCTGAGTGGGAGGCAACAGTGGCCATATGCCATCTTTGCATGTCTCTTGATCCTCAGATTGGTTCAGCCCTTCGCATAAAATTAGCGCATCCTAAGGCTGTTCTAACTTCAATTGCTAATGTCCCCCACCAAGAGGCAGATCACCGGAGCACAGTGGCACCCTGACCATACTCCCCTAAGCTGAAGGACATGCCTTACACACACCCTAAGCTGGCAGAGAACTAAGTACCTCACCCAAAGAATACTCCATACTAGGAAAATCCTCAATAGCCTGGTTCATAGATGGTGCCTGCTTAGGGGGGCCTTACAGATTCTTTGCACCACTGGGAGAGTGCAAAGGCCAAGCAAATGAACCTCACTTTTAACAGCCAATTGCTGTGGAATGTGATCTCTGAAAGCGCATGTGAGACAAGGCAAAGGTTCCTGCCTCACTGACTCTACTTATGTGCACCACCAAGCCTTTAATTGTTGTCTAGCTACAGTGGTATGTGGAGGAACTCATTTTCTTCGTTTGCTTAAAAAAACCCAACCACACACTTAGGACGTTTCATACAAAAACATTACATTAAAAGAGCATTAATGTTGGCAAGTGAAGCATTCAAAAGTCAGGACGTGACAAAGTTAAGGTTACCTGCACAATCTTGTGCAGACGCATTATGACATGCTCCAGGTGAATGAGGCAAGGTTTTGTAGTGAAATGGTATATGGTCCAGAGCATCTTGCCTTATTCACCACACAGTTGTACGGTATGTCTTGAAGTAAAGCTGGAGCCCACAGCATCCTGTTCTCATTCACCAGAATAGTTGTTTGGCATGTAGCAAATGAGGCAAGAGGCAAGAGGCTATGGGAGAAGAATGGTTAAGGCAGAGGACTGGGACTTAGGCAAGAATACAGCCTAGATTTCCTCTTTCACAGACTTTCTGTGCGACTTCTGACAAGTCTCTCTCTCTTCCCACCCTACGCCCTCTGTGGCTCAGTTTTGCATCTGAGAAACCATGATAAACTTCCTGATATCACAGAGGTGAGGTCAGGAACTCAGACATTATGGTGATGAGAGCCACAGAAAAGCGTATAAACACATCCTTTATTCAGTGCAGTGTACAGCAGATAAGACATGGGGCTATATTGAACGGTGAGGGTAAAAATATTGAACACTTGTCTAGTTCACTAAGCATGGTGTCAACTTGCACACTGAATGAGGCATGGGTCCTGCAGTAAAATACTAGGTGATTATGTCATTAGAGAGTACAGCAGCACATACAAACAGCTTTGCACTTCAGGAAACGTTACAAAATTAAGATGTTAAATAAGTTTATCCATCAGCAAGTGATTTTTTTTTAAGCCACACACACAACTTATTAAATTCTGGTTTAATTTTTCCTTTCACAGACTAGAGGCTGAATTCAGAGGGACAGAAAGATGCATCCTATTACTAAAACTCAAGAATACACCAATAGACTTAATTAGTACAGATGTAGTGACAGGAAACTAAGTAATCCATGTAGATCAGATTGTAACATTATCTACACAAGCTATGATTTCGCATCACACACAAGGTGGCAATGTGAAAGTTGCCTTTTACTGATCCAGTTTCCACTCTGAAGAAAGCTCATCTTTATCTTCCTGTACTTTCTGCTTTCACAATGTGACTCCAGGAATGCTGTTGACACACTGAAGTGAACAATGTCAGCCTGAGGCCTAAGGGCAGCACAACACACTGACAGTTCAATCTCACTGCCAGGCCCAGAAGACACTAGGTGCGTTGCGGAAGCAGCACACTCAGACTCTGGGGAGAGGGAACGCCTTGCCTTGCTCAAATGACCTCTCCAACTCACTCACAAGTGATGCTGACAGGCTCCCAAAATGGACATGGATCCAGTCTACAACAGGAAGAAGATATCATCCCACTGCAGGCCCTTTGGCCAGGAAGGGGGAGGAAGAGAGACAGGAAGATTTCAGAAGACCCTTTCCTGGCAACAGTGGCTCACTGGCACCTATTTGCATACAGTGACACATGGGTTCTCCTGGCACTGGATCAGCCATCTGAGATCCACCACCAAAGCCATAGGGTGGATTTGCCAGACTGGTGGTGAATAGAAGCCTATGATTTCCTGTGCTGAGTTAAGTATTTCTTCTTATTTCTAAGAGACATCTCTTCATATAACAATTATATGCTGGCTACCTTTTAATGTTTTCTCTTTAAATGCTGACTTTTCTGCCTCCAGAGTGACAAACAAATTCTTAGACCATGGCAGCAGCACCCAAAAGAGGGACAGGTCTGAACAGTAAACCAAAAAAATTCAGTTACAATATGCAAGCCTCACTTCTATATATGAATATGTCCAACCAGCAAAGTGTTTTGTATGGGGACTCTCACTGAAGATTCATATCACTTTGACACCTTAATTCTGAACCCTAGTTAAGCTATTGAGATAGCTAACTTCTCAGAAGCAGCTGGGAAGTCACACCCTACCCAGCAACTGTTGCCAGGCAGAACATAATCCATGGCAGAACAAGTTGAGCGCGGAGAAGAGGCAGAGGAATCAGAGGCCCTGGATGAGCAGACCACCTGGTCCTGAAGGAGAAAGGAAACGAGCAGAGCCAATGCTAGCTGGCCTGGGCTACCAAGGGGATTTTGTCAGAGCAAACTGTCAGACCTAGTAGCCAGTTCACAGGCTGATAGATACATGCTGCTCTGCTGAAAAGGGCCAGTTAGCTACCAGCCACAGCAGTTGAGGGGCCACTTCCTAAGTACAGCCAGCCTACCCCAACTGTAAAACTGAGGACTGATGCATGTCTGAGTTCTCAGCATTTCTAGTGTTGGAAGCAGGCTTCTGTACATTAGGGGGAAAAAAAGCAAGAAGATGATGGTGGACAAGGACCACAGCTGACAACCATTGTGAAGCCAAAGCATTTTCTTAATTCACCAATCTCTTATTTCTCTCCTCTTTAAATATCCTTCCTTAATCAGCTAAATGGTCTGCTGCTAAATAATGCAGTTATCACTCCTTTCATAGGCTGAGCATGCTGCTTCCAGTGCCCACAGACATCAGTGATACCAGAAACTGCGCTCCCCACATGCCAGTATGGGGCACTTGGCTGTCCCAAACCATTAGGATTTTAATAGCTACTTCTGTAGTTGTGTCTTTAACATGAAACTATCATGGGGATGTTACCATATCAGAACATACCATGCAGTGAGCAACAGTAAACAAGTTTCCTCCTTTGCCTTGATTTTCAATTATGTTTATTCCTAACATTAAATATCCAGGAATTTGCCATCCAAGATACTTTCTAGAGTACCAAATCCAAGATTTAGTTTGCTTTCCCAAAATCTAGGCAGCCTGGCTCTCTCACAGTTAAATGCCAATCATTTAAAGGTTAATGGAAGGATTCCCCCTCAAGGCTTCACATTACTGTTGACAGGACAGTTCGCAAGCCATTTTAGACAAACATTGCCAGATATTATTTACCAAGTTCAGACAACACATCCAGTCCGATTCATATATCAGGACATACAGCATTTCTGTCACAATTGCAATCTGACAAGCAACCCATGACTCCTACTACCCAGGGTGGGAGGGGAGAAAGAGATCAAAACATCACTACAGGACAAGTTGAAAATGTGTTTCCAGAGATGTAATCCAGCACCCCAACATCAGAGAGGGCAGGGCTGAAACCCAGATTTATCAGACACTGAATGAGACTTAAGGCCTCCCCATGCCCCCAATAAACCTAGCAAGATGTCCCCTTCCCTATACGTTTCCAGCTTGAAAAAGACTAATGATCATCAACTGGACACTCACCTTGAGGATTTTCACAACCACTCTCTCATTGTTGGTAATGTTTATGGCCTCAAAGACTTCGCTGTATTTTCCCCTGCCGAGTTTCCGAACCAGTTGGTAGTCGTCCTGATTACTGTGGACAGCAAAAAGGAAAATAACTGACAGGCTACTGGGCTGGAATTCTCCTTTCTCCCTGCCCGATTAGCCCTTCACATCCAAAGCACCTGGAAACAGCTTTGTGCATTAAGTGATCTGCTTTCTGATGAGGGGGCAGGCTTGAAACTGCTACATTCTCTCTAGTTTGAGAGAGAAACTAGTCTCTCTAGGTTGAGAAAAGCTTTTAATCAAATAGCTCAGTTTGCAGCACAGGTGCCCACAACCACCTCCTCTCTGTGTCACAACCCCACAGAGAAGAGGGGAGGGGGCACTGTGACACTCCCTCCCATTCTTGAGCCTGCTCTTTCCACAGCCTTTAATATTCTTCTCAGGGAGGAGGAGACACACACTGGCAGCTCTGAGATCTCCACCCATCCCTGGACATCTGCTCTCACGGGGAGTCTACTACAAGGTTGTTTCCGGGCTGGTTTCGCTGGCAGGTTCACAGAACCGTTATGAGGGGCAGTGCCAACTTCCCTAATGCATTTCCTTGGGGGCTCACTCGGTACCACACTCCACCACCCCACAGTGCGATCTGAGCCAACTCCCACCTGAAGAGCTAGTCATGGGGGGGCGGGGGGCAACTCCCATCCATCCACCCCTGGCCCTGCATCTGGCAAAGGGGCGAAAGCTCAGCACACTGGGCTCCCCCTTGCCCCAGCTCTGCAGTGCGGGTGAAAGCAGCGAGTTCTCCCTAAGACAGGATTTGGGGAGCGAGCCCTGAATCGTGAGAAGGATCTCCAGCCTGCCCCCCTCACTCACCAGATCCCCAGAGCCCCCGCCCGCCATCTCACCCCGGGCTCCCACACAGCGTCTCAGCCCAACCCCCTCACTCCAGTCCCCTGCGCCTCAGCCGGCTCCAACCTGCCCCAGCCCCACTCGCCCCTCCCCGGGCTCCATCCCAGCCCTCCCCCGGCTCAACCCGCCCCCCCGGTCCAACACCGCCAGCTGCCGGCTCAGGGCGGGGGCGCTTTTACCCCCCAGCTCGACGTGCGCCTCGTAGTCCCAGTACTCGCGGCTCCTCGAGCTGTTCACCTCGCGGTAGACCCGGGCCTATGCTGCCGGCGCGCGGGCCGGGCATGGGCGAGCGAGCGGCGCGGGCGGCTGAGGCAGACGGGCGGAGGGGGCCGCGGCGGTGCGAGGCGGGGCACCGGAGCGCAGAGAGGCGCCGGCGTGGGGCAGTGAGCCGGGCCGGCCCAGGGGGGAGCGGGGCGGGCGGCCGGTCCCGGCCCGGGCGGGGAGGGGAGGGGGCGGCGCTGGCGGACGGGCTCCGGTCCGCGCCTGTCTCTGCCCGAGGCCCTCCCCAGCGCGGCGGCGAGCCTGAGCCGGCCCGAGCGCAGCGCAGCGAACCCGGAAAAGGGGCTGATCCGGCGGCCGCGGCCCAGCCAGCAAGAGAGTCCGCGGCGGAGACCGGCTGGGCGGGCGCGCGGGGCACAGCGACCCCTGCGGCTGGGGGGACTCACCGCAGCCGCTCGCGCTCTATTACGCCCATGAGCCCCACCTACCCCTAGAGCCCCGCCCACCCCAGAGCCCTCTAACCCCGCCCCATGACTCCCCACACCCCTCCAACCCCACCCACCCCTAGACAGCTATAACCATGCCCCCAAATCCCCATGAACCCCAGTCTCCCCACCTATCCCTAAAGCCCTATAATCCCTTTTACCCCCAACCTCTGCTCCTACTCCTAGGGACCTGTAACCCTTCTCCAAACCCAAGTGGCATAATCCCTTTTACCCCAAAACCTATAAATCTCCCACATCCCTGCTACCCATAGAGCCCTACAATCCACAGTCTTCTCTGTCCTGCGATTCCCCAAAGACCTACCAACCCCAGTCTCCACCACTAACTTTCAAACACTAAAGCCTTATAACCCCTCACCTCCCTTCCTAATCCCCCTAGTCCTACAGTCCCCTATGCTATTGCCCCAGACTCTGAGCCTTACTGAGTCTCCACTCCATTCCAGCTCCATAACCCTGAAATACATGCCCCTAGAACCCCCTACAAGCCAAAGGTCCCAGAGCCCTGCAACTCCGCATCCAACCAGCCCCCACCCCACGTCTCAGAGCCTAAAAACTCCTTCCCAGTTCTTCAGTCCCCCCAAAGTCTCCATCACACATCCTCCATCACCTACTCCTCCATCTCCATCAAAACTTACTGCTGCTTCTACACCATTACCTCGTGCATATCTCACCACCATTTCAAGCTAAACACCATTGCACCTCTCACACCATCCCCAACATGCAATGGTGGCTAAAAGACACAATGGAGCTCAAAATAAAGGGAACCATTTTAAACCTAGCCTGACCTGGTCTCCTTTGAAGCCTTTCTAAAGTAGTTTAGAAGGGTACCCACCCACTCTTTTCTCTTAGATTACTGCAGTTATTACAGGGAATCCAGGTAATATATAGGGTTCAGTTGGTATTGTAAGCCAAAAAATTATGATCCCCTGATTCCCCTATGGTGTCTCTCAAAGAAGAGGAAATGAAGTTGGCTGATTAATACGTAGCAGGAAATGTTCTCTCTCTGGAACATACGCAACACTAAAGCTTATGCTCAAATAAATCTGTTAGTCTCTAAGGTGCCACAAGTACTTCTGTTGTTTTTGAAACACAATATCAGTAACTACTACCTAACTCGTGGCTGCTGCCCCCAAGTCCCTCTTTGCAGTAAATCAAACACAGAGTTAAGATTGACCGGCAGTGCCATATCCTTCCAGAACATCTAATGCACCTACACTTAAACATCTGAAAACTAGGAAATGCAGCATTGAGATTTGCTATCTGAGATCAATCCCAAGTGGGTGATACAGACTTTAAAGTCAGAAGGGACCATTATGATGATCTTGTCCAACCTCCTGGACAATGCAGGCCACAGAATCTCACCCACCCAGTCCTGTAACAAACCCCTAACCTATGTCTGAGCCACTGAAGTCCTCAAATCATGGTTTAAAGGCTTCAAGGTGCAGAGAATCCTCCAGCAAGTGACTCATGCCCCATGCTGCAGAGGAAGGCGAAAACGCACAGGCTTTCCAATAACCCTAGGTCAGACTGAGAACCTCTTACTCCCACTGGTGAGTAATTACTCACGCAGTCCCAAGGACTTCACTGGGACTGTTTGAAAGAGTAAATGCTCACCAAAGTCAACAAGGGCTCCACAGTCTGACCTCCTACACCCACATCTCTAATTCTGGCTGTTCTGCAGGCTCTTCTTGGTAAGGTCTAACTTTTGCCTAAGTATCTTGTGAAAGTAGGAGGCCTTGCCATTAACTGATGTAGTTTTCTCAAAGTCATGGGTTTCTATTCTATGACTTGTTTTCCTTAGTCTCCAGTGCAACACATTCCACTTCCCCCTGGAACTTATACGTAAAATGTTGCTTTATGCTTAATCCAATTTCTTAGACCTTCAAATGAGTCACTGAACTCTGCGTGAAAGAAGCATTTGTTTTATGTAAGACCTTGAGTCATTCACTCCAGGGAGCCTATACCATGCACTCTTGGTTTCAAATGGGTAAACCCATTATTCTAGTGCCTAGAGCAAATCGGCTTTGAATTCTCTCTCTTTTTTTATTCTCCTTATCTTGACCCAAGGGCTATAAGTTGCCACCATTACTGGGTTATTTCTAGAGCTGCTCAGAAAATGGTGTTTTCTGTGAATAGTTTTGAAAGACATTTTTTTTAATGGTTTTCCATTTGTGGGGGGGAAAATTAAATTTTTGAAAATTTTTTGAAAAGTTTTCAGTTTTACATTGAAAACCAGGAACTTTCTAACACAACAATCTTTTTTTTTCCTGTGAAAATTTTCATTTAGAAAAAAAGGCAATTAAAAAGAAAAAAGGGTTCAATGGAAAATTTTCATTCAACTCTAGTTATTTCTCATTTGACCTGGGAGTTCTTGTTTACTCATATATACGACATCAGATAACATATTGATTAACGCCATCTCGGTCTGTAGGGTGACCAGATGTCTTGATTTTATAGGGACAATCCTGATATTTGGGGCTTTTTCTTATATAGACTCCTATTACCCCCAACCCCCTGCCCCAATTTTTCACACTTGCTGTCTGGTCAGCCTGGCCAGTGAAATGTCTAGCTGAATACCCTGTCTCTTATATTGGCTAGTACCAGCTGCTCCTGGGGAAGGAGCAAGAACCACATAGTGGACAACTATGGAACAATCTGCTCATAAGGGAAAATTCTCCCTAACTCTCTTCAGTTAATGTTTGGCTTTTGTCCTGCAGCATGACAGTTATATTTCTTTTTAAAATTATCCTAACGTATCTATGCATGTTCTCATTATCCATATAAATGGTTCTTTTTTTAATCTTCTTAAACTCTTGAGTTCTATGATGTCCTGGGGTGGTGAGTTCTGCTGGTTAAATAAGGGTACATCTATACTACCTGCCAAATCAGCAGGTAGTGTTCGATGTATCGGGGATTGATTTATGGTATCTCGTCTGGATGCGATAAACTGATTTCTGAATCGACGCCCATACTCCACCTCAGCAGGAGGAGTAAGCGGAGTTGACGGGGGAGCCGCGGTAGTCGACTCACTGCCGTGAGGACGGCCAGGTAAGTCAAACTAAGATACTTTGACAGTTGCATACCTTAGTTCGAACCCCTCCGCTAGTGTAGTTCAGGCCTAAGGTGAAAAGTATTTCTTTGTCTAGACCCACGATTCATTGGTTTGTCTACTTTATCTTGTCCCCTCACCATTCTTCTTCTCTCTGAACTAAGACTGACTGTGGATGTTCCCCTTGATTTTTATTTCTTTGACAAATTTGAGTTGCCTTTTCCTCCTTTCCCATCCATAGCCCTTTGCTTTCCAAGGGCTTCACTTCCATAGCTGCTCCATCTGGTGTTTCTGGCTTCTCTGTTTCCCTTCGATCTCCACGTGCCCCCTCTGTTGCAGGGGGGGAAGCTGGTGCAGGAGTGGCTTTACGCTGAGAGCTCCCCCACCCTAGAAGAGAATTCTCCATTGGTCAGTTAGATCTTTAGTGGGGCATAGGAGGTGGATCAGAAATACAATTCTGGCCTGTTCTTTGAACGCTGGTTTGCAGATGACTACCACTAATCATTGTGTGACAAGGCCCTTGCCCTCACTTAGGCAATGCTCCCACTGAAGTCAGTGAGAGGGAAAAGTGCTAAGGGTCCCATCCCCCATCGTCAGGAGTTTTACCTGAGCCAGCCTGTCAGCACTTGGCTCTGTGACTTTCATGTGCCTGTTTGTTTCCCCCATTCTTGGTGACTCATGTCAGGGAGTTGTTATATCCAGCCTTCCCCACGACCTCATTCTCGGAATGAACATGCAAACGATGTCAAGAGCTTCTGAAAGGTTAAACTGTTGGTTATTTGGCAGCTTTTCCAGCCTCCAGCAGCTGGGTGTGGAGAGAGGCTGACTGAGCTGATGTTTTATCCATTGATGAGGCTAATTTGCAGACACTTAAAACTAGCCCTTCTAAATACAGCCACTGTTTGCTGGAAGCTTCCCAGCTAAGACATCATGATTATCATCTCAGACCTCACGAGGAAGCCCTTTCCTAGAATTCCTCTGATGGAAGGAAGCGATAGGGTGACCAGATGTCCCAGTCTTATAGGGACAGTCCCGATTTTGGGGTCTTTTTCTTACATAGGCTCCTATTACCCCCCACTCCGATTTTTCACATTTGCTGTCTGGTCACCCTAGAAGTGGTGTTGGGGCTGGGAGCTGGCTTTCAGTGACAGGCCTCTGTCATCTGGATTTAGGCCCTGGAGCCCCTCTCAACTGCTAGACATGGAGGAGAGACAGTAAAAATCAAAGGAAAGGTGCAGAAATGCCCCAGAAGCAGCGGATAGAAGGAGTGGGGAGTACAGGCAGTGCTGCTTGTTCCCTGCTCCCCAGGAAGGTCCCTCAGGGTGTGTCTACACTCCAGCTAGGAACCAGCCTCCCAGCTTCAGGAGAGGGATTTCTGCTAGCAGAGCTTGAGCGAATGCGCTAAAGATAGCAGTGTGGATGTGGCAGCTCCGGCTCACAAGCCCTGGGGTTGAGTGGAGCTGCAGCCTGACATGTAATGTTCACACAGCTATTTTGAGCACTCTACTTGAGCCCAGCTAGCGGGGGTCTAGCTCCCTGGGCTGGGACGCTGGGTCCCTGCTGCAGTGTAGACATACCTTAGGCCAACAGGGCTCTGAGGAGGGGTATGTTGGAGGGTGAAGATGTGGAGCACTGCAGACAGTTTATGTGGCGGGTTCCCTAGATTAACCCAGGTAAGTGAAAGCAGCAGGGGTTGTGGCCACTAGGAGCAGCATTAGCTCCGGCTCTGTGCTGTCCTTTCCCAGGGAAGGGCGAATACACTGCATGTGTGGCCAACAGCAGCACTGCTTCTCTGGGAGCTGTGAGGGACCAGGTTCTTGAATCCAGAACAGAGGGGCAGGCAGCCCATCAGTGGGACTGGAACAAACCCATCTTTCTTTCCCCTGGAAGGGGCATGTCCATCAGGATCTCCGTCTAGTAGGCTTGCGATGGATTTAGGGTGACCAGACAGCAAGTGTGAAAAATCGGGACGGGTGGGGGAGTAATAAGAGCTTATATAAGAAAAAGGCCCTAAAATTGGGACATCTGGTCACCCTAGATGTATTCCTGGAGGTTTCATCACATGACATAATCTTTAACTGAAGCTTGATCTTTAGTTCCTGGAGACTCCAGGACAATCCTGGAGGATTAGTAACCCCACTAGGGAACCTCCTGCAGTGTCCTGGGATCTATGTCCAATTCTGCCTTTGGGCTTCATCTCAAGAGGGGACAATATGGACTGGACAAAGGGAAATGGAAAGAAACGGAACAGAAAATAAAGGAGATATGGGGAGGGGGAGCTGGCAAATGGGGACAGAAAACATATGGGGAGAGAATCAGCTTGTTTGGGCATTTCTGTGCTTCCCTGGTGCATCTGTTTTTCAGCATTCGCAAATGCTAATTGGTACAAACTCCACCACGCTGATGCTTTCCATGGGAACGTCTGTCTTCTTTGCCTTTGGCTGGGCCTGGAGATTATGTTTAGGAGTTTTACAAGTACCAAAGGATGGCGCCCTTCATTCTCTACTCAGAAACTAGAGTTCTATTTTCACCTGAAGAAGAAAACAGAACTCACTCATGCTTTGCTTCAACCAGCACCCAAAGACCAATCAAACCAGTGAAACAATGGTCAAGCCAGTGTAGGTGCCATTTGGGACCTGTTACCTAAGGGCTGGGAGACAGAGAGAACCTCTGGCTGTGGTGTGTAAGGCTGTTATCATTTAGAGGGTCAAACTCACTGCTGGTACAACTCCATTGATGCCAGTCATAGAATCATAGGGTTGGAAGGGACCTCAGGAGGTCATCTAGTCCAACCCCTTGCTCAAAGCAGGACCAATCCCCAGATTTTTACCCCAGTTCCCCAAATGGCCTTCTCAAGGATTGAGCTCATAATCCTGGGTTTAGCAGGCCAATGCTCAAACCACAGAGCTATCCCTCCCCCACTGAAATTGAGCCTGCTTGTGCCAGGAACTGCCAATGGTGTAGGGTCTGCTCAGAAAGGAGAGTCAGCCAGAGAACAGATGAAAGAGTAAGTGTCCATCTCTAGCTTCAGAGAGGAGCTGGGGAAAGGAATCAGTATCAGTCACAGCACAGCAATGGCCTTTTTTTAACCCACCAGCCTCTGGTTCCCAATTAACAGGGCTTTAGGAAGTGCAGGGCCCAATTCAAACATTTTCGGCGGGGCCCTGGCAGGTATGACTAAAAAAAAAACCATGTAAAAAACATCCTCTCATTCATTAGCAACCGGTTCCCTCTAAAAAGTTCTGATTTAAGGGATGTGCACAGTATGTATTTTTTGTACAAATAAGGTTCCCATTCATCTGTATTTTTAAAAATTCCTCCCAGATGGCGATTTAAGAACCAAAAAGCCTGACATGTCTGGGAAAATACGGATGTATGTGAACCCTACCTAAAGTTATTTTTTAAAAAGATGGGTCTGAACTAGAAATGAGCTCCGTTTCACATGTGTGGGTCCCTGCCACTCTCTGGGGGTGCGCTAGGGTGACCAGATGTCCTGATTTTATAGGGACAGTCCTATTACCCCCCACCCGTTCCAATTTTTCACATTTGCTGTCTGGTCACCATAGGGTGTGCACATGTGAGTCCCAGCCGCTCCCTGCCCCCGCATTGAAGCAGGTGTGCAGGGTTACTGCCCTGGGAACTGCAGGGCACCAGTGGACATGGGGCCAGCTGGAGGCAGGGCAGGGACTGACTAGAGGTAGGGTCTTGGTGCAGGCAGGGCAAGGGGTGCAGGGCTGGCTGGAGACAGGGGGTGTAGGGTGGGCTAGTTGGCGTCAGGCAGGGCCACAGGGGGGTGCAGCATGGGTTTGCAGGGCTGGAGACAGAGAAGTGCGGGACTGGCTGGAGACAGGGCAGGGGGTGCGGGGCTGGTGCGGACAGGACAGGGGGTGCAGGGCTGGTGCGGGAAGGGCAGGGGATGCGGCAGGGGCTGGCTGCGGGAAGGGGCTGCGGGGCTGGTGCAGGCAGGGCAGGAGTTGCGGGGCTGGTTGGAGACAGGGGCTGGTTATGGGGTGGTGTGGGCAGGGGGTGCAACAGGAACTGGCTGCGGGCAGGGGGGTGCGGGGTAGGGGGTACAGCCCACCCTGTAGGGTAAGTGCCCCCTTCTCCTCCCTTGCCCAATGGGGTAGCAGCAGCAGCCCGGAGCTCGGGGGCTATTTATAGGGCCCGGGGCTCCCCTGCTTCTACTGTCCCAGCCCTTGAAATAGCCACAGGAGCCCTGGGAAGCGGTGGAGCTTCAGCAGCTATTTAAAGGGCCGGGGCGGTAGAAGCATGGGGAGTCCCGGACTTTTTAAATAGCCCCCAGAGCTCCACAGCCCTACCCCAGGGCTCCAGCAGCGGGGCTCTGGTGGCAATTTAAATGGCCTGGGGCTCCAGTCCCCTGCTGGGAGCCCCAAGCCCTTTAAATTGCCCCCTGGGGAAGCTGGGCCACCCTGGTACAGCGCACCGGTGGGGCTTGGGCACGGGGCCCTCTTAGGCATGAGGCCCAATTCAGGGGAATTAGTTGAATTGGCCTAAAGCCGGCCCTGCCAACTAACACACTGTTCTTTTACTGGTAGGTATTTTGGAGCAATGATACGGTATTGTTAGTTACCTGGTATTACAGTGCTTTTGTTCCTGAATAGCCCTGATGCAAACTTAGACTCACCTGCTTCCTATTACTGCTGCTCTGTCAATGAACACCTGGGAGGCATTCAGCCCTGCATAAAGGGACACAACTCTATTGACCTCGAAAGAGCTGTGCCTGCTTATACCAGCATTGCATTTGACCCACGATGATGCAGAGGAATCAATTCTATTTCTCTTCAGTTTGGTGTTTTACACCATGCCCATCAATGAGTCACACTGGTCAGATTTAAAGCTTTGTGCACCTCAAGAAGGAAAGGTGCAATAGTGGCTTTAAGTCAACTTTACTGCCTGCCAATCCTGGGCTTGTCCAAACACCAATTCAAACCCTGCTGGTAATTACAGCAGCCGCGGGGCTGCTCTATTTAATGCTGGCTACCCATAACGCCCATATGGCCTTTCCGGCAATCAGCTCATAGGGGCTCTCTGGCCCAACCTCTTTCCCTGGAGACATCCCATATATTGGAAGCTACAAGGAGGATGGTGTAGGAGCCTTTACAGTGGCTTTATGCTACCCAAGAATTTAGAGCTGCTTTGCACTGCTGGAGGGCCAAAAAGCAGCCATAGTGAAGCCGAGGATCTGGCCCATACAGTACATCAAGTCCTGGAGTGCATTCCCTTACAGAGAAAATAGCATGGAAAAGCACACAGTGGGCCTGATTCTCTTCTCACGCTGGTGTAAGTCCGGAAGAACTCTAGTGAAGTCAGATGAGTTGGATAGTGTGACCCTGATGTGAGATCAGAATCAGGCCCATGGAGACTTCTGGGATGAGAGCCGAGGCAACGTCGGAAATATTTCAAAAAAATAAAAGAGACAAACAGATGGAATCTACCGTGCACCGGATGGCAAAATCCTGTAAAGCTTCCGCTTCTTGAAATTGACTAGAGAACCAAATGAGACTTTATAATAACAGACATCAGGGCCTACCTCGCCCCGATGTGGGACACAGCATTGAAGGGAAATGTCAGAGCTATGTAGCACTTAAAGAGGCCTTCACAAAGGAAATGAAGAGTTGTCCAAGCCCTTGGAAATTGAGGATGAGATGATCAGGTGCTGTGTACGGTGGAATAAGAATCTGAGGGATACAGAAATGCATTATCTTTGCTTTTGATTAGAGAAAGGGATTCAGTGTTTCCTATCAGGGTCAATTAGATTTCATGATAGTGTATGAAAAGGGTTGATTCATACCACCATATGGTGTAAAATAGCTCTGTGATATTGGCATGTCTGAAGTCTTGCTCTTTGTATAGTATAGTAATAAGGCTACAGCAACAATACCATATAGTTGAACAGTGCATATGACACAGGCAATTCTAGCTAGTGATGAACCCAAATCAAAATCCAGATCTAAACACCCTCAGTCCTTGAGAAGGTTTGGATGCAGGTCCGGACCCAGCTTCCCCAAATTCAGTTCCATTCCTGCTTCTGTCCAACACCAGAGCACGCCGATAATATTCCGAACAGTCATATTAGCAGACTGACACAGACTTGTATGTTGCAGCACCTTCAAGTTAACATTAGAGAACTCACATCACCCCATGAACGTAAACAAAGTATGCAGGTAAGTGTGTCTAGCTGCTATGGCTGCATGTGCAGATCGGGCAATTGTACATACAAATGACTAATTATGGTAACTTGCGTGCACAACCACTGACCCGTATGTGCAGAGTAACCAAGCAAACATGTTAGGCATGAAAGTACAAACCTTATTTAAAAATGAGGCTAAAACTGTCCAGCTTTTGGCTACTCTGCTATTTGGAAGTATGTACTTGTACCTATTAGTACAATACCAAGGGATTTTGAGGGACTCACAGAAATATAGGGCCAGTTCCTCAGCTGATGTTAATCATCTAGGGGTGACCAGATGTCCCAATTTTATAGGGACAGTTCCAATTGTTGGGTCTTTTTCTTATATAGGCTCCTATGACACCCCGACCCCGTCCCGATTTTTCACATTTGCTGTCTGGTCACCCTAAAATCAGCATAGCTCCGTTGCATACACTAACATAAATTCCTGGGGCTGGATAAGACTCCTTGCCAAATCTTCCTTCAATACCAGTCTGACTTTCTCCTTTGAACATGCTCTGTTACTTTTTACTGAGGACCAAACTGAACCTTTTGCTTAGCTTGATGTTTGATCATCACCTCTCCATACCCCCAATTTGTTCCCCCTGAATAGTGGATACTTTAATGTCTAAGAATTGACTTACTGTATGTTCTAGTTCTTGATAATTTGGAGGCCCATATTGCACATGGTAACCTCAGGAAGGATCCTGAAGTAATTTTTAGTTAGCTAATGGTTCAGGTCAATGTATATATTAGTTATTAAGGTTGCCTGGCACTTCTCATTATAAGACCCTGTTTTGAGCTGTTTATAACTTTGCCAAACTTTAACCTTTTGGGCTAAAATTTTACATACTGGGTTCCGTCTCAGGCTGATTGTTTTTGGTAAGTTCGAGCCAGAATGGTTCAGCCCCTTCTGAGAACAAGGCCAGGGAAAAAATATATTTTTTTGCCATTTAAAAAGTTTGGATTAACTTTTATTTTTAAAAATGCTAGCATCCCCTTCAGAACATTAAGGTTGCAAAGCACCCAAAGGTTAGGAAATGCCAACCTTGTTTCAGCTCCCTGGACATACATGATCACATACTATTTTTCCACAGGACCTCTGCCTGATGCAATACACAGGATGGACTTGCCTTGGGGATGAATCAGGGTTGTGTAGCGAAGGACGCTGTTGTCTGTAGGACCCCTGCCTCATTTGGAAGGTGTGTAGTAAATGAGGCAGGGGATTGCAGGAAGAGAAAGGATGGTATCAGGTTAAGGCAGTTGAACGCTGCCCTGGATTCTGTCCCTACCTCTGCCACAGAGTTCCTATGTGGTGCTGGGCAAGTCACTTAAACCAGACTTTTCACTAGTGGTTGCTAATTGGGTGTTCCACATTTTCTGGATATCCAGCTCAAGACTCTGAGGTCTGATTTGGAAAAGTACTAAGCATTCACAGTTATGACTGAAAATCAATGGGAGCTGCACTTTGAACGTGTAAGTGGTTTATAATGCTAAGTAATCTGAAAAATCAAGTCCTAGGTGGCTCAAACTGGGCACACAAAATCAATGGATACTTTTGACGTTAATCTCTGTGTGTGTCAGTTCATCATCTGTACAATGGGATTAACACCACCCTCTCACCTCACAGGGGTTCTGTGAAGATCAATTCATTAATATTTGTGGAATACTCAGCTGCTATAGCAATGCACACGATAGAAAAGACCATGAAGAAATGAATAATTCTGTCTGCATAGTGTGAATGGTGTGCAGGCAATAAGGCATAGGGCCACACATTGAACAATGAGGATAAAACAAAATATAGAATAGCTGCTCAGTAATTAAGCACTGTCCATCTTGTGCACTGAACGAAGTTGGGTTCCTATTGAAAAAATAGTATGTGATCATTAATTAAAGACAGGAGGGACAAATTAAGGTTGCGCAAGCATCTTAATTGTGGCATTTCCTAATTTCTGAGAGGTTGATTTTTGCAACCTTAATGTACTTTTAAATTAATTGTTCTGTATGTCCACACACACACACACACTCCCATAACCTTTTTATAGAAAGCGTATCTTAGAAAGCTTTGCTACGTTCATAGCCAGTCTCTATAAGTGATATAAGACCACAAGTAGGTGGCCATCTTGCTGGAATGGTAATGAGGCCACAGAGCTTGTTTCTTTGCTGAAGGATCAGATCCAATTATTCCTAAGATCTGTTTCGTACATGGGTTTTGACATATTCTGGTCATTCTGTGCATATGCAGTATCCTTGCTCGGCTCCTCTGCAAACATGATGTGAACATAATTGTGACACAATAAATCAAGTTTTAGCAACAGACCAGAAATAGGGAGAATGTTGCCACTGTCCTGATCCCACAGTAGTTATATAAATAGATTAACAACACATATCCCAACTCCAGTAGGGCTGGATGAATTTGTCACTGTGCTACGTGCGGAGGACAGTGATGTCTATTTACACTGACTTTGCAAACACATTGTTGGTGCTGCCACTGCCCTCCTACTCAACATAGCTGCGCAAAAGGCCTTGCATCTGCTTACCCCAAGTTTGAATTTGATTCAGTGATATCACAGTGGTGAGACACAGGCCCAGATCTTCAAAGGTAGCTAGGCGCCTAAATCATTGGGAGCTAGGCACCTAAATGCCTCTGAGGATCTGGGCCTTAGATCCTACTCCTGCACACAGTTATTCTTATGCACAAACCCATTGCTCCTGGCAGTCAACATACACACAAAAGGAACTGTTTGCAGAACTGGGCCTTGACAATTTACCTTAATTTTACTACTGGTATCATAATAAACATCAGCTCCATAGTCTGAAACAAAGAGATCTGGGTCAGAGGGTAGCAGGGCTCGGGGGGTGGAGGGGGCACAGGGAGAAGCAGAGCTCTGGGGTCGGGGGCAGGCAGGGCTCGGGGGGCCAAGCAAGGCTGGGGGCACAGGGGGATAGTAAGGCTCGGGGGGCAGCAGGGCGGGGGGCAGCAAGGCTGGGGGCAGGGGGGATAGTAAGGCTCGGGGGCAGCAGAGGGCGGGGGGGCAGCAAGGCTCGGGGGTGGGGGGGGCACAGGGAAGCAGAGCTCTGGGGTCGGAGGCCAGCAGGGCTCGGGGGCAGCAAGGCTGGGGGCAGGGGGGATAGTAAGGCCTCGGGGGGCAGCAGGGCTCGGGGGGCAGCGCGACTGGGGGCAGGGGGGACCACCCAGAGCCCGGGGCAGGCCATTGGTGCGCCAGAGTAGCTCCGCGCGGGCCGGGCCGGGCCGGGCTCCGGGTTCCAGGCCGACTGGGGCAGGGAGCCCAGGGCCGCCGCCGCCGCTGCCATGGTAACCCCGGGGCGCGATGGCGGACGAGGACTCGGAGAGCGTCCGCACCGCGGAGTCCCAGGAGCTCGCAGCCCTGCACCTGCCGCAGCTCGAGGCCGTGGTGCAGGAGACCAGGTACGGGACGGGGCTGGGCACAGCGCCCCCCAGCTCCCTATCCCCTGTGGGGGTGGGCACAGCGCCCCCCAGCTCTCGTGTGGGGTCCATAATGTCCCCAAATCCCACATTGGGTGGGGGTGGATACAGCTACCCCAGCTCTCATAGGGGGTACAAAATGCTCCCTATCCCACATGGGGCCCTGGGCACTGGACCCCCCCCCACACTCTCATGGGGGGGGTACCTTATGCCTCGAATCTCACATGGGGGGAGGGGCGCTGGGCACAGCACACTCCCACTCCATAGAGCACACTCCTACTCAGACATAATCTCCCCCCCAGTCTTTATAATCAGGGCAGGCTGAGGCAATACCTTCCCTATGGCCCTTATATGCAGGACTGTTTGAAAACCCCATCCTCTGTACACAAGAAAGCTGGATTATAACATGCTCCTCTTCCCCCTCAGTCTGTTCATATCAGCACAAGCTTGGCTCAGGTTTAATGTCCTCTGGCCCTGATGAGAGAGGGGTTTGGGGGTTATGTTTTCTATGTAGATCAATGCAAGGCTTGAAGCTGCTTCCATCCCCTTGCCTTTGGGTGCCTGTCCCTGTGATGAAGGGCGAAGCATCGTGATGTATTTGATAGTAAAGGAGGCATCTTATGTGTATTTGTGAGCAAAGTCCATCGTTCCAGACTGTTCAGGAACCATCTGCTAAACATTTTCTTCCCTTTATAATGAGTTCCCAGTAGATGATTCCATCTGTCAGTCGCTGGAAATAAAATGATGGAGCAAATATAATAAAGAGGAAATATACCGGGGACGTGGGTGGGTGGAGCTGTACAAAAGTCATGGATCACAT
Source organism: Chelonoidis abingdonii (assembly GCF_003597395.2). Classification (NCBI taxonomy): domain Eukaryota; kingdom Metazoa; phylum Chordata; order Testudines; family Testudinidae; genus Chelonoidis; species Chelonoidis abingdonii. The sequence goes on along the minus strand of NC_133787.1, from coordinate 5,695,340 downwards.
GGGGATTGGGGGTTACTTGTAGTTAATTCTGAGGTCTCAGCACAGCCCCCTCAGAAAGGTGTGAGCCTTGTATGCAGTCAGAAAGCTTTTAAGGCTGGTGGGTTTTTTGATAATTGACAGGAGCCCAGTGGCATTCTTCTGTAATGATGTTCTGGGCTCAGCCCCAATCAGAAACATGAGAAAATAAGATCAGTTACTTTATCTACATCCTGACTGTGTGTGTCACTAGGGTGACCAGATATAAAGTGTGAAAAATTGTGATGCGGTTGGGGGGTAATAGGTGCCTATATACAAAAAATTCCCAAATATCATGACTGTCCCTATCAAATAGGGACATCTGGTCATCCTATGTGTCACTCACAACTGCTGATTTACCAGCTGGGGACATCTCCACAGTGAGTGCTGCTTGTTCCAGCTGGGAACGCCTTACTGGGATCAGGACTACCAGCAGGGATCCTGTATATGAAAGATCAGCCCCAGCTGCCCCAGCAGAAGATTTGAAGGGGTGCATTCAAAGTCCCCTTCCCCTACAGCCTGAGCTTCCATTGACATCCATAGGAAATCTCCCATGGATTTCAGTTTGAACGGGATTGGGGCTTTAATGAGCATGGGCCTGATTCTTTCATTTACCCCACTGTTGCATCAAGAAGAGAGTCAAGTAATTTGTCAAGTATCAGAGGGGTAGCCGTGTTAGTCTGGATCTGTAAAAGCAGCAAAGAGTCCTGTGGCACCTTATAGACTAACACGTATTGGAGCATGAGCTTTTGTGGGTGAATACCCACTTCATCGGATGCATGCTAGTCATTTGTGTGCATCTATGGATGTTTATGGTGCCCCACCTAAAATTTGCACTGCTATGAGCCTTATGTTTCCCCTCTGGTTTCATACACTAACTATAAGCCCTCTAGTCTCTTGTACCTGAAAGTCAGAGCTTGCTCATTCCAACCTCCACCTCCTTGCAGCCATGCCCTCTCCATTCTCAAAGTCGAGACAGAAATGTTTGAAAAATACTACAACAAGATGGAGCCAAAGGATCTGGTCAGCCATTTGTTGCCAGATATACACGGATCCTCGCTGGACCTGGGGCAGGTACTGTACAGAGCTACAGCAATAGTTACTTCTTGTTTGCAATGCAGCATTTCTGGGTCTGCTTGTCAACATGGCTCCGATTATCCAGCCGCCTCCCTCTCGCTGAGATTCTCATTTAATGCTTGCGTGAGAAGGGGTTCAAGGGGAGCAGTTACCCATAAACACATCCAATGGGTTTCCCTTTGCATCTCACCCAGTTTGAAATGTGCCCTGGAATATTTGACAAGAAGTGAGTGGAGCCGGAAAGTGATGTTTACCAGGCAACTTCTCTACTGTACAGCCACAGTGCTCAAATGTCCTAGAAGGGAATTAATCACATACCTGAGGTGAGATGCCGCTGCTCTAGCAGGCATCAGGGTTTGCACTGGCCCTTGCTGCAGCTGGATTCAGTCTGAAGACCAGTCCAGTTTTCAGTTTCCCATTCACCCCAGAGATGCTATTCTTTTCTCTTATACGATAACACTTTGTCCTTCCTGGCACCTGCCAGAGATCTGAAAATACTTTATAAGCACTAATGAATTTCTGTAAGGGAGGTTTATCCACATTTCACAAATCAGGAAACCAAGGCACAACAAGATCAAGAGACTTGTCCGAGGCCACACATCAAATCTGTGACAGGACCCACCTCTCCCAGACTCTCCCTCCTGTGCTCCAGCGAGCACTTTACTTGCCACTGTGACCTGTGATCCATGAGCTGGGCAGCCCCTGAGTTTGAGTTTCACCTTCTCAGCAACGCCTCAAGGAGTGGGAGCTCTGGCACTCCTGGGGGTAGATGGCGCTGTCTCCAAGCCTCGACCTGAGACGGGAGTAGCCTCATTGGCAGCCCTTTCCCAGGTGGAGTGGAGTTTAAACAGCAATCAGAACAGCCCCAGAGGGGTACAGATGGACATCACGACTAAACCGTCTACAAGCCTGATTCTCATTTACTCTAAAGTCACTTTACATTGCTAATTTACACCCTTTTTAAGGCCCCTTTATGCTGCCACTATGGGTCAGGCTTCAATGCAGAGGTGACTCATGATGGGCACCTGGGTTAGAGTAGCGCAGGTGTGAGCAGTCACACTTCAGAGCCCTGTTTGAGTTACTGGGTCCTCACTTGTTCTGCACCCACCTGTATGTTGTGGGGACTTCTGGGGGCACATCCCATGTGTCTTTGTGCTGCAGTGCGCTGAGCTGCTCTGTGAGTCTTTCCCAGTGAATTGGGGGAGAACTTGTCTGTCCTTCTGGATAGCCGGGGGGAATTGTGGGAAGACATTGCAGGAGTATCAGCACTCGAGGGATTTAGTTTTCATCATCACTGCCGAGTGGGTGCATTACCTGCTCATGTGAAAGCCTCCCTCTAACTTTAGCCTACTAGCCCAGGTTGAAGGCACCACCAAATTTGGGTGAGAGAGTTTTGTATGTGTACGGGAAGGGAGTTGGAGCAAGGTGAGGAAGTGCCTGCAGTGAAGACATACTCTAAGTGTAAATGACAATCAGGCCCATCATGTGTCTACAGATCCCTCACAGTCACTGTGGTTATTTCCTGTTCTAAGTATAAGGAGAATACGGTAACCATTGGCAAACATTGACTTTTTAATGGTGACCACTTTGAATGGGTCCTGTCACTGTCTGCTTGCTGCTTCAGTCCTTTGTTTCTCCGGACTGCAGACACGTACCAGACGTAAATCTAAATCCCGCGCTGCAGCAGATCGTTTTATAGGCCTGACAGTGGAGCAGAAGAATGATCTAGCGCAGCGGGAGCTGGATGCGACGAAGGAAGAAATTCAGCAGACCAAGGGGGATTCTGAACGGATTATACAAAACTACCAGGTACAGTTTTCCATGTGTTGTAGAATCTCTGGTGTAGTTAGTAACTTCATTTATCCTACCTCTTTTTAGCCTCATAGCACTTATGTTGTGAAGAAAGGATTGTTCCTCTGAGAAAGATGATTTGCTAGAGAAATGTGTTAATTTCTCTTAGATGCCTATAAATTGCTAACCCAGAGAGGAAGGTTAGTATGATTTATTTAGCTTTAGGGTTTTTTCTTTGACTGCCTTGGAGGATGCAAGTTGAGGATTGGTCCTGCTTTGAGCAGGGGGTTGGACTAGATGACCTCTTGAGGTCCCTTCCAACCCTGATATTCTATGATTCTATGATGCAAGAGCTGGTAGATGAACTAAGACAGACTACAGGAGCACCAAACACTTGCCTCATGCCCCCGTTAGATCATTTGTCATGGTGGCATTCCATTGTGTTACTACTCGTCCAGTTTGCATATCGGCTTCTTTAGGCTGCACAAAGAACAAAGGGGCTGGAATGTCATCATGCCAACATGTAGCATGTGTGCTGCTAAATGCTGTGATCACTCCTCTGTGAGCCTACAGCTAGCTACTGGGCAATAGCAACTTCTCGGGAGGCAACAGGAGGTGCGGGGCTGCTGCTTTAAAGCAGCTGTCCCAAGAACTCTGAAAAGCTGGTCCTGCTTTAAAAATGGCACGCTGGGCTTCCATGTTGTCTCAATGACTCTTTGTCAGTTTTACCCAGTTTACAAGTGTTACCCAGTGTTTTTTCTTAACTTCAGTGTCACAGACTTGCCCAAATCTGAGGGCCAGGCTCAGGGGGAGAAGGGCTCTTGTGCCTCACTAGTGATAAAAGGACAGAATTTTGATCTCACACTGATGATACCAGAGTAACACCATTTAAATCAATGGAGATAGTGGTGGCTCCAGGCACCAGCACTCCAAGTGCGTGCCTGGGGCGGCAAGTGGGGGAAGAGGCGCTCTGCCAGTCCCTGTGATGGCAGCAGTCAGGCCGTCTTCAGTGGCACGCCTGCGGGAGGTCCACCGGTCCCGCGGATTTGGCAGCAATTCGGTGGTGGATACACTGAAGTCGTGGGACCAGGGACCTCCCGCAGGGAAGCTGCTGAAGGCAGCCTGATTGCCATGTGTCAAAGTTAGACTCAGGACTCACAGTTTGTCAGACCACTCTGTTTTATTAGCACAGTGCTCTGCTAATAACTTCCAGATAATGTGAGCATCATGCAAGACACGAACTATCTTATTTATACAGATAAAAGGGCCTGAACTTGACAAGAAAACAAAGGAAGCAGAATCTGATAAGTTTACCTGGGCTAGACATGCATAGTTAATTTCCTTACTAACTTTTACCAGTTTCCGGTTAATGTTTCACCATTAGCTTAAGTGGGCTCATTGTTTATGCCGTAATGTTTCTTTTCCTGAAACCTGTATTTCAACATTTATTTCTGCTTAATTTCTTTAATCCATTCTTATTTTTAATTAATTAATTCTACTTTCACATGTGCTTGGGGTGGCTAAAAAGCTAGAGCCGTCCCTGAATGGAGATACTCTGATTTTTACACTGGCATGGCTGAGATTCATCTCACAATCTATGCCAGGAGTTGCTTACTTGCCACACCTCATAGTTCAGGGGAGGAAATGTTAGGATTTTAAAGAATCACCTTTGCTTAACTGAGTAGGCAGGTTTGCTTGATACAGCGCTGCAAGTGTCAGATCTGCTGATCCATGTGCCCCTTCATCCAATAAGGGTTTGTTTTTTGAGGTCCCTAAAAATTGCAAAAAGGTCTTTAAATGGCAACGCTGCCTGGATCCTAATCCAGAACATCAACACAAATCAATTTGGAAGGGCTTCTTCTACGCCAGAGGTAGGCAATCTATGGCACAGGTGCCGAAGGCAGCACGCGCGCTGATTTTCAGTGGCACTCGCACTGCCCGGGTCCTGGCTATCAGTCCCCGGGGCTCTGAATTTTAATTTAATTTTAAATGAAGCTTCTTAAACATTTTAAAAACCTTATTTACTTTACATACAATAATAGTTTAGTTATATATTATAGACTTATAGAAAGAGATCTTCTAAAAACATTACTGGCACGCGAAACCTTACATTAGAGTGAATAAATGAAGACTCAGCACACAACCGCTGAAACGTTGTCGACCCCTGTTCTACACTATAAAGGCATCTTTCTTTTCTTTCATCCCACCCACTTCTGTGTTGGGAGAGTGAAATAGAAGCCCTTTGATTAAGCTAAATGGTTAGAACCTAACTGTATCATCCTGACAGGTTTCAGAGTGGTGGTAGCCATGTTAGTCTGTATCAGCAAAAACAAAGAGGAGTCCTTGTGGCACCTTAGAGACTAACAAATTTATTTGGGCATAAGCTTCCATAGGCTAAAACCCACTTCATCGGATGCATGGAGTGGAACATGCAGTAGGGAGGTGTAAATACACAGCACAGGACTTCTCATTGTTTTTGTGTCATCCTGAATATTCATATGTTCTTATCAAAAACGGTGTTTTGAACACAACCATTCCTTCAGACTTAGTAGATCTGGAGATATTTGCAAGTCAGGCAGGACTGGTTAACCCTGAAACTCAAGTACAGTAGATGCTTTGCTTTTTTTGTTCTTCAATGAATGAGAGATTGATATTATTACCAAAACATCACTGCCACAGGGCAAATAGGGCAAAATTCACAGATGTCAATGGATTCATGCCAACAGAGAACTTGTCCCACTGTTCCTATATGTTGTTCTCCACCCCAAGGCCCAAAAAATGAATGGGAGATGACATCTCTTTACTATAATGTGACTTTGATTCTACAGGCTGTCATGGAAGAAGCAGATATTCGGTGGGCTGATATTAAGAAAGCCACATGCAACTTTAACAAAGACATTATCCAAACGATATCCAAGAAGAAAGGGAGTGTCATAGCTTCTCAGAAGGTGCTGAGATATCTTGAGGAGAAGAACCACTACAGGGTCAGTTCAGAGTTATGTATTTATACATTTATTATATACCAGGCTAAATAGTTTAGACAAAATCCTGATCCATGAATAATCTCTCCCACGTTTGGGGCCATATGTAGACCTACCTTGGCAAGTCTGTGTGGATATCTCCCATTACCTTGCAATTCACTGTTACAGTAGTGCATTAGAAGCCAGCTTGGGGATTCACCAATGACATATCCAGCTATGACACAGGAGATATGGTACGTGAATGACTTCATAGCTCACCTATGCACAGCCTAGTGGAGGTTGGAGGAGTTACACAGCTGATGCATGTGGGATTTGAGGCAGGGTGCTCTCCCGGTTACTGTCAGAGCATTTCTTATTGATCGATTTATATAGAGGGGCGTGAACGACAGCCTCGTGGGGGTGCTGCCTCCCCTCCTTTTCTGGCCAGTGATAAAGTGTCATGAAAGTTACACCATGGCTTGGAAGAACAGGAGTGTCACAATAAGAAGTGGAGCCCGGGGGCTCTCTCACGTTGGGCCCCACCGTACCAATGATGGAGAGAGAGCCATGACCATGACAGTATATCCCGGTGTCTTTTTCAGGATGCAATGAAAGAAAAATTGCGTTTGAAAAATGATTCTCTCAAAGTGCAGAAGAAAAAGTTGCAGCTGCAGCTCAAGCAGGTGTGTAAAGACCAAAGAGAAACAGGGAAGCTGCAGCCCTTTGAAAATGAAAGGGGCCAATGGCAGCTCGCTGCAAGCAGGCAGGGGGATTCCAGGGGCTCACCTAGACAAGGGGGTCTAATGTTTCTGTGTATTTTCTCTGCTTCTAATCTTAACTCCTGTGACTGGCAGAGATTGTAGTAATCTCTGAGTTTATTAAGAAAAAGCCCCAACCTAGAGCACCTGGTATGTTCGAGGCAGGCCCCAAAGCAGCTTAATACCTGTGAGAAGGTTGTGCAGAGATCCTGCAGAGTGGGGATGTGCAGCCTTTCTGTGCTATGGAGAAGATCTTGGGTGGATTTTTGCAGCTCCTCATGGAAGGGGTAGTGTGGCTGTCGCAGGAGAATAGCCAGTGGTGCTGGAGTCAGGCACTGCATGGACCCTCTGAATGGAAACCCAGATTAAGAAGGAAGCAGCAGGTTATGTCCACTACTCCTCCTCATTCCCTGCGTTAGCAGCCTGGCCAGGTTGAGTTGAGGATTCCATCCTTCAGGGGCCCCCCACGTGCTATCCCCACAGAGCAAAGCCCTATTATGTGGCCTTTAGCCTCAGCTCCGTGATCATCAGCCTGTGTCTTTGCTGGCTTACAGAAAGAAGAGATGGGCGAGGCACTCCATGAGGTTGATTTCCAACAGCTGAAGATTGAGAATGCTCAGTTTTTGGAGAAGATTGATGAGAGGAACCAGGACCTGCTACAGCTAAAACTGACAGCGGGAAACACTCTTCAAATCCTCAATTCCTACAAAGTGAGTCAAGCCCATGGCACCTGCATTCTCTTTTTCTCTTTATCTCCTGCAGGGTAAGGGGGGTGGGGGGAATGCTTAACGCTGTCCCTCTCTCTCACACACACTCTATTTCCAGGCCATCTCTTTCAATCAGAGGCATTTTTACTCCTGTTTAACAGCTGCCTGGCTTGCCTGCGATATACATTGCAGCAGGTGGGGGCTGGGAGTTGGCACCTGCCCTGGAATTTTTGGAACCATTTCTTTGTTGATGGATTTGCCTGCCTACAAAGATCCTTACATTTGCTGTGGCTGCTAGGGTGTGTTCTGATACATCCTCCTGATGTGTGTTTTGTGGCATCCACACAGGGCCATCCTTACCCATACACAAACTATGCAGCTGCATAGGGCACTAGGAAATTTGGGGCACCAAATTGCCCCAAACTTCCTGTGCCTTACACAGTTGCGTGCTGCTCCTGAGGCTGGCCCGATCATCCTGCCGGCTGAGCCGGCCAGGAAAGCTGCCCCCGCCCCTGCTCTGCCTATTCCCCAAAGCTCCGCCCCTGCTCTACCCCAGCCCAGCCCCCGCTCCACCCCTTCCCCTGAACTACATCCTGTGGGACTGCATCAGGGGTCGGCCCTGCACTCACCAGGCGGTGAGAAGTGGAGTGACCTGGCCCTAGCCAACTCCGCTCCGCCCCACCGGCTCCCAGCTACCCCGCCAGTGAATCCTGGGGGGTGGTTCCCCCTTGGCCCCAAGTCCCAAGGCTGGGAGCCAGGGAAGCAGAGCGGAGGGGGCAGGGGCTGGGGGCAGGTCACTCCACTTCCCACCACCCAGTGAGTGGGGGGTCAGGCCCACCCTGCAATCACCAGGCTGCAGAAAGTGGAGAGACCTAGCTCCAACCTGCTCCGCCGGCTTGTGTTGGGAGGGCAGTTTCCTCCTGTCCCCCAAACCTGCTTCTGACCCCCCGCAGAGGCCTGGGGCCAGGCCCCCCCGTGGCGGGGGGTGCTGCATAGGGCACCAAAATGTCTAGGTACAGCCCTGCATCCACATGTGCTGGTGCAAAGCTGCAAACATTGCAGTGTAGTTATTTTGTCCCACAGGGCAGTAAGCAGTAACCTTAGCACTGACCTACCTAGAGACTCTTGTGTATCCTTACTGCTGTGATCTCGTCAGTTACGCAGGGTTAAGACTACCCAGTCCTTGGAGGGATGATCTTCAAGAAAACTCCAGGTGCTGCTGCAGGTGGTGGAGGGGACTCATTAGGTGGAATCCTCCCCTCTGAGTCAGTACTAACGATGGGGCACTGTGCTGCCGCAGATTCTGTCTCTCAGCGGTCATATAAAAAAAGAGGGATGTGGTCATTAAAGGTTCATCCCGTGGCAGTTTTTGCAAGAGTTGGGCTATTGGGCATAGTATCCTGAGCAAAAAACACCTTAGGCATTTCTAGTGCACTTTTCGCTTCCCTTCCACTCCTGCCTGCAGTGGGTTTACTGCATTCCACCCTAGAGCTGGCTGCACCTCTGGGAGAGGAAAAATGAAAAGCTTGTCAGTCCATTGCATATTTTAGGATCCCTGGGTATGGCTACCTTGTAAACCAAGGGGGAGATTTTCACAGGCATGTGCAACTCCCACCGACAGTCAATGGCTCTGGATGCTTTACTCCTGTGGAAATCTTCCTCCGAGTTATTGTTAAACCACACTGGGAAAGGCCAGGGGGAAGATTTTTCCTTTTCCTTTTTCCTGGAGTAAGAAACGTTGGGCTGCAGCAGCAGCTCCACCTCTCACAGTGTTAGGACACAGGCCTACCACTCCTTGATGGCTACCAAGTAACATTGTGCTAGAACGTGTTAAACAAAGGCTAGATCCCGAGGCTGCCATCTACAAGGGAAACTCAGAAATGAGATGCCTCGTTGATGGATGCATTCTGTGACGAACTGGCAGTAGGGAGCGGAGTCCCAGAAGGCCAGCCCAAGATAAAGCTTAAGAGCCTCGGTGTAGTGTAAAAGGACTCCAGCCTTCCTTGGTCACTGATGAGCCGTTGCCCTCCTTTGGGCTCGCTGACTTTACCGCACTGTGCTGTTTCAGAGAAAGCTGCAGAACGCCACCGCAGCATCCGCCCGCCTGATGAAAGATATCTCCCAGAGGAAGGAGGCGCTGGAGAAGATGGAAAGGGAAACCATTCTGGTGGAGGAGGTAGTAGGAACATCAGAAACAATCCATACAGGGGTTGTGGGTTTACTTGGTTTTTAAATCTAGAAATTTCATGTTATGAGACCATTTCTTTTAAGATTTTCTAACACTGGATTACTGCATAGACTAGTAAGTGAGGTTGGTGTTGAATTACACGCACATTTTGATCCCATTTCCACGGGTGTAAGGCTGGAGTAATTCCATTCAAGTCAGTTGCCCCCATTCCGATCACACGCTTGTTTTGCACTGTGGGTAACTGATGACCTCAGCGGAGTTACTCTTGAGTTATACTGATGGGATCACAGTCTGTCCCCACAGCTCTTTGTAAGCTGCCCTTCCCTAGCGTAGCAGTGGGAGTCATTTTCACTCCGGCAGCAGTCGGGAGGGAATTTAAAGCACAAAAACCAGGAGATGAAGGACTGAAGATCTCAGAGCTGTGTTAACTTGGCCACATACTTAGCTTGGAAGCTCTTTGAGGCAGAGACTGTCTTTTTGTCCTGGGCATGATCTCTGATTAGGGCTCCTAGACACAACCCCATACAAATAAGAGATGATCATAATAATATCATAAATTGTCTGTTACATATGTAATTAGCAAAGGAATAGTTCATTACAGTATATTTAATTGTAGTACTAGAAGCTGGGTGCCTAAAGTTATGCTGTGAAATTTACATTCAGGCACCTGCAGGCAAGTGCCCTGGTACCAGAATGCCTGTGTACCTGCAGCTTTGATTGAAGTCAGTAGGATTTAGTGGTGCTCTGAAAACCAATGCTCACTTTAGGTGCTGAAGGATGGAGTTTGGACTTTAACTGCAGGCACCCAGCTTCGGCAAAACTTCCTGCATTTAATATCCTTCCTCTTTTTAGAGGCAATGCCCTTCCCCCTCCAAGGAAGGCACGAAGGAGGGCCCCGGCTGTCACTGTTGCAGGCTGTAGCTCCAGGGAGTTGCCCAGTGAGTTCAAGCAGCTCCGGAGTGCCCCTGGCAGACAGAAAACCGAAACGCTAATATCAGCTGCATTCTGCTCATCTTAGTCACTCGACCTTCAGTTTTAGGAGGATGGGGTTTTTTTTTTGTTTTTTTGTTTTTTCCAAATTGCTGCTTTGCAGAAAGCAGTGTCCCACCTAATCTACCTGCCTTGGATCCTTTTCCTCTCTCAGGAGCGAGCCAAAGCAGAGAGTGTGAATAAGCAGCTGCGGCAGCAGCTCTCAGATTACAGAGTACCCCCAGTGGCGAAGTATGTCAATCAGAAGATGGCCATCTGTGACCTGGAAAACAACATTAAGATATGGGAGAGGAAGGTGGAGATCGCCGAGGTACAGTAAGACAAGAACTCCCGGAGTCTGTAGCTGAGCATAGATGGTGTCTGTGTCCTTCCCTCTACACAGCTGGGGTTTAACTTCAGAGGGCACCTGTCTGTGCCCACCCACGTTCATGTGATTATGGTGAAGGGGTCTGTTGCTTTGCAGCAGGAGTGGGCGAGTTGAGTTGTGGTTTTAACTACAGTATAATTGAAGAACTCAACGAACTTCCTGTTTACAAAGCAGCGATCGTGTCAGAGATTGAACTGAATATATTCAGTGGGCAGAGTGGGTCTCACAGTTGAACTCTGAGGCTGGAACCCAAGGGGTTTTAAGCCAGAACCTGGTTATTAGTGAGTTAATAGGAAGCATCAGCAGTTATTATTATCTTGACCTTTTTAACAGCTATCAAATACAGAAGAGCAGCAGAGTAAACGTCTCACCTCTGCCCATGTAACCAGTGTGGGCCTTTTCAAACACCCACGCTCGCTCGGGACTGTTTGAAAATGTTCTGGGGCTGATTTCTGATCATCTCCGGTAGCACGCTCCAAGCACTTTACAAGCGTTCGTTATCCGTGACTAATCACTACCCCTGTGTCACGCTGGCTGGAGCAGCTGATGACTGGGAGCTCCAGCCTCAGGGCAGATGGTCAAAAAGCAGGGCAGAGACATCCCAAATTGGTGGTATGGTCTGTAATTAGATTTCACCAACCTAGTAACAAGTGTGAACTGCTAAAGCGCTGGAACAGCCTTACCATGGAGTCGCTGACAGTCGCCTTGGGCATTCCAGTTTATCTTGCCACCCAGGGAAACTGGGTTATGTGATAGATAGTCACTGTCACCTGGGGTGGCTGGGGCAGGCCTCACTGGGAATATCAAGGTCAGGGCAGGCTGCAAAGAGGAGAGTGGATCCTCCCGAGACTGGTAGGTGACACTGATGTTAAACTCCCCAACCAGTCACAAACCGTGCTCCTGATCCCCTACATTCGTTATCAAGAAGCAAAAAAATACAGCCCCCTTTCTTGCATTCCAGTTCTCTGGCTCTCAGTCAGCACCTAGGTGCAGCAAGGTGAGGAGTTCTTTAAAAACTCTTCTCACTATACAAACTGTTCTTCTGACCCCAGAGGGCCAGCCACATTGCCAGTCAATATTTTAAGTTGGATCTTACCCTAAATCCCACACTGCCCGCCAATCCTTTAGTATCTAAAACGAAAGGTTTATTATAAAGAGAAAAGAAAGAACAAGAAGAGAGGTGTTAAATAGTAAAGCAGTCACACACATACATAGACTTCAAGGTCCATATATCAGGTTCTTGGTGAGTTTGCTGGCTTAAAAGTCCCTCTGGAACACATCCACAGCTACGGTATATTCAGTACTTTGTTCAGAACTTCAGTTTGTAGCAAAGTTCCTCCAGAGGTAAGAAGCAGGAATGAAGACAAAATGGAGATGATGCAGTTGCCTTTTATAGTCTTTTGCCATGTGGCTTGTATTTCCTTTGTTCCAAACAGAAACTGCCCAGCACATGGCATGGAGGCCTTAACCTTCTCTGTCCACAGGCTTTGCTGCTCACTCATAAGGTGTCTTCCCTGGTTCCTTTCAGTTGAAGTCCCTTGATGGGCCATCAAGCAGGCTAGGCAGTGCAGATGCCAATCTGTCTGGGAGTGTCACCCAGCAACACAGCACAAGCTTGGAAATACAGCTATACCCTACATATCTATAACGCAGAGTACAAAGGAGATACAAACATATAAACAAGATCATCATACTTGGCAAATTGTAACATTTTTGCAGATGCCTCACATGTCATATCTGGCACAGTTCATTGCAATTTTACAATATTGGCATCCAAAATATCATAAAGTGTCTCCCATATTCCATACAGTGTCGCAGTCACTTTCCACCAAAAATCCCAACAATATTCAGGCTGTACGTATCCCAGGCCAATTGTACTCAGATCTCAATGCAAAGACAATGCCTGTAGCCAATCCTGTAATTAACTAACTAAAGATTTATTAACTAAGAAAATAAATGAGAGTTATTGACAACAAGGTTAAAGCAGGAAGCACACACAGTCTTAGATTTTAAACGGTAATATGAGCTTCTATAATAAGCAGCTCTCTGTGTCCTTTAGGGCTGACCCATGCGAAGCAGCACGGCGATCTCTTGCTTATGTTTTGCCTCTCAGAGTCCAGACAATATAAAGAGACCTGGTTCCTCCTTGCCAGGGATTTTTATCCCCTTCCCTCCAGAATCCAAGCTGATGGGATAAGTTCATGCACAGGCCTCTGCTTCCTGGAGGGAGTGAGGAATGCAGTCAACAAGGTTTCTGTCCTTCGATGAAAACAACGAGGAGTCTTTGTGGCACCTTAGAGACTAACACATTTATTTGGACATAAGCTTTCGTGGGCGAGAACCCACTTCATCAGATGCCTGGAGTGGAACATGCAGTAGGGAGGTGTAACTACACAGCACAGGAAAAGATGGGAGTTGCCTTTCCAAGGGGGGGCGGCAGGGGTCAGTGCTAACAAGGCCAATTCAGTTACATTGGATGTGGCCCATTCCCAACACTTGACATCTTGCCCAAATAAATGTGTTAGTCTCTAAGGTGCCCCAAGGACTCTTCCTTGGTTTTGCTGATACAGACTAACACGGCTGCCCCTCTGAAACCTGTCCTCTGGTGCTACACAATGCCTCATTTGTCTTCAGTGGGCCATCTTGTGTGCAGGACAACCATTTTTACCTTAATTAATGCTTCTCTCCCTGTCTGGTGAGTTACACAATTGCAGAGGGTTACAATGCAAACTTATAACTTTATACCATGGGAGACAGATATTGTAAGTTGGATTAATACATGCAGCATCCTACAAGCATTCCAGAAAGTCTAACACTGACATCTGTTTGAACTATACTAACCAGACTGGTTTCTAGCTGCGCATTTGTCAGTGTTCAGTGAGGCCCTGGGCCTTGGCAGGAGCTGGTACCTGGTCTGCCAGCGTCACAGCCCACTTTACTGATGAAGAAACAAGCACGCATGCCATAGGTTGCCTACCCCTGCCTTAGATCATGCCCTGTTACGCAGTGAGCATAACAACAATAAAGGGGAACCTTTTAGTGCCTAGTGGGAAGTTCTCTGTATTGAAACACAACCCTTGCCCCACAGCTAGTGAATTCAGATATGCAGTAGTGTGATGAAACCCGGGCAGGTCCCTAGTAATCTCTTATGTTCATGGTACAATCTCCCCCCCGTTCACTAACGCAGAGAGATGGCCCTATGTTGCATACTTAGGTTGTAGGGTCTTTGGGGCAGAGACCAGCTTTTTGTTCTGTGTGTTGTACAGCGCCTGGCACCATTGGTTCCTGGTTCAGGATAGGGCTCCGAGATACTAGGATAATACCAATAATATTAAGGGTTAGATCCACCCTGGGAGCTGAATCCAGCATTCCCCAAAGTTCAGTGTTATTCAGGTTCAGAGTCCTGAGGTTCAGATCCCAGTATAAACAGCTGTGGGGCATCTCATTGCTTTCTATATAGTGTTCAAAGGAAAGCCTTGGGAGGCAGTACCTACTCAAATGCCCTGGGTTTACAGTATACTCCATGGCAGTTTGCCATTGGCTTCCTATTTCTCCATTTTTACTTCTGCAGATGTCCTTGCAGAGCTACCGCAGAGCTTGGAACAAGGTCAAGGTGGCCAGTAACCAGCTACAGCTTTGTCTCCCCCTGCAAGGTGGCCAATGAGAGATGTGGCTGGGAGCCAGCCACATGAAAAATGAAGCTATGGACTGGGGGAATGCAGAACACTTTCTACTGCAGCTTGGTCTGGAGGGAACCATTTCAGCCCAACTGATAAAGAAATCAAAACCGCCTGGGTTAGGACTCCTTTAGTTTGTCCAGTCCCCTTTGTCGGAGAGGCTGGAACATCCAGTGGGCTCTGGCACCTGGGTTCTTTGTGGGGCTCCTGAGCATCCCTTCCCTCTCAGCTACGTCTGATCAGTTACTCTCTGGCGATTGTATCTGGACATGTTTACAAGCACTGTCCTCTTTGGACTGGCCCTTGGGATAAAAGGAATCAGGAGAGTTTTGGGGGGGAGAAGTTTAAAGTTTAATAGCCTGAGTGAGTGCCAAAATACAGAGGCGGATTCACACACAAGGGCGTTGCTGTGGGGGGAGGACGTGTCAGCACCGTGCACATGGATCATGCCACATAGTCGCTGTCAACAGCACTAAAACGGAGGGAGTGCTGGGAATGGTCCCCGAGGCCAGTCACACAGGTGCCTCGGTTACAGTGTCTCATCTAGTAAAACAGGAGCCCGAGCAGAAGGAAGGCAGAGCTCATTTCCATGAGGCTCGGCGGCAGATGGACGCACCCCTGAGAAATGGGGAGCGTTTCCCCACTGTAGTAATCGTAGTACACTGGGTCGGACTTGCTGTAAGCCCTCGCTAGCCCTTCCTGGGCGGGCTTGATGTCCTTCGGCCGCTGCTTGGCTTGGTCACGGCCAGACCCAGCTTCTGCGATGACTGAGGGTTGAAACACTTTCTCTGCTGACTCAAACGACCCTTCCAGATCCTCAGTCGGAGCTTGAAAAGCAGAGCGCCCTCTGGCAAACGTGGGATATACGGGGACTCCTGCGTCAGCTGTTGTAGCTGAAATCCAGTCGCTGTAATAGGCCACTTTGGTGTAGAGAAATGGTCCGTAGCATCGCATGCCGCCCTGGCTCAGCACTCCATTCAGAACCCAGGCTCCAGTTCCCTTAGCCTGGCACATGACTGGGTTCCCTGGGTCCCCCTTGAGGAGACAAAGGGCAGGTTTCAGTCAAAACACACCAGTTTTCCTCCAACGTGTGCTCTCACTGCTCCTGTATCCCATGGGCACCTCTGTACTAATCCTAAACGGGAAGGAGGACAGATCCCACCAGCTCATTGCTTTATCTGCTCCAACAAGCCACCAGTAAATCAAGGGGCTGGCTCTTCTTAGAACACCCCCATCACCAGGGGCGGCTCTAGGGATTTTGCTGTCCCAAGCACGGCAGGCAGGCTGCCTGAGGGAGGTCCTCCGAAGCCGCAGGACCAGTGGACCCTCTGCAGGTTCGCCTGAGGAAGGTCCGCAGAAGCCGCGGGACCAGCGGACCCTCCACAGGCAAGCCACTGAGGGCAGCCTGCCTGCCCCCCTCGTGGCGCTGGCAGAGCGCCCCCCGCGGCTTGCCGCCTCAAGCATGCGCTTGGCATGCTGGGGCTGGAGCCGCCCCTGCCCATCACAGATGAATTGCCCAGGAATCTGCTCCCCACACATAAGCATGTGGGCTGGACAGGGGCCACGTTCATGCAGGGGGACCCAGTTTAGTTTTCCCAGGCGAAGGCTAGTACATGTGATATGACAAAGCCTCAGGACAGAGGAGAGTGAAAAGTGACCTGTGGAAACGAAGGCCTTTATTATGGCCCAAGGCTGATGCGGGCCCCGGATCTCATGGACAATACAGTAGCTAATTGCGGAATAGTGCGTGTGAGGGAAGCAGAGGCTGCCCCCATTCTTGCAGAGCTCAGATCCCCCTGTAGTTCATACCCTGCATCAGAGTCAGCGGCTGGATCAGTAGAAGCTCCTTACCAAACATCCAGTCACGTTATCAGAGTCCTGGTGGCTGCTGCACTCGGTTGTAACGATTCTCTTCAAGGGGCAGGGATCCACATCCACTACTGAGAGCTTCCTTAGAAAGCTTGCTGCCACGTGTCTTCCTATCTGAGCCAAGAAACCAAGAGATCAGAGACCCCCCCAGTCTAGGGCCTAGGAACTGGAAGTGGCAGCGTCACATGTGCTGCATTTCTTCCTATTGTACCGTACGACTGGAGAATTGCTAACATAGTTCCTATTTTTAAGAAAGGGAAAAAAAGTGATCCAAGTAACTATAGGCCTGTTAGTTTGACATTTGTAGTATGTAAGGTCTTGGAAAAAATTTTGAAGGAGAAAGTAGTTAAGACATGAGGATCCAAGATCTGGGAACAATTACCACATGTTTACAAAAGGTGATCGTCAAACCAACCTGATTCTCTTGAGAAGTGACAGATATCTAGCCAAAGGAAATGCAGTAGAGCTAATTACCTCGATTCAGTAGGCATTGACACGGTCACCTGGGGAATTATTAGGTAAATTGTAAAAGACGGGATCAATATGAAAATTGAAAGTGGAAAGAACTGGTATATACATACGGTCGTCACGAAGGGTGAACGTCAGGCTGGAAGAGGTACTATGGAGTTCCCCAGGGATCAGTTTGGGACCAATCTATTTAACCTTTATACTGACCTTGGCACAAAAGGGGAAGGCAAGAAAGTTGGCGGAGACCCAACTGGGGGTATGCGAACACAGAAAAAGGATACGACAGCAAGACCTGGATGATTAAACGAGTAATAGAATAGATGAAATAATAGAAAGTCGAAGGTCCATTTAGGATAATAATAAGAAAATTTTAGTTAAACTTGAGGACCACATCATGGAAGTAACAGAGGAGAAGGACCTTGAGTATGTATCACGGATACATGAGCACCAATGTGAACTGCTGTTTAAAAAAGCTAATGCGGTGAGGCATCATCAGAGAGGTATTCCAGTAGAGATAAGAGTGTAGACGTATACACGCACGGGAGACCCATCTGGACTAATTGGTGCAGTTCTGTCTCCCATGTTAAGAAGGATGAATTCAACGGAACAGGTGCAGAGAAGGCTCTAGGAGATCCGAGAATGGAACCTGCCTAGAAGAGCCTCAAAGAGCTGCGGGTTGAGCTGGCCAAAAGAAGGTTGAGGGGGGATATGATTGCTCTTTATAAATATATCAGAGGGATTAATATTAGGGAGGGAGAGGAATTATTTAAGCTTAGTACCAATGTGGACACAAGAACAAATGGGTATAAACTGGACTGTAGCAGGCTGGCGTGGCTCCCCTCCTGCCCAGAGCTTTCCTGCCGGAGCTTTCCCACGCCCGCTATTCAGAGGAGCTGCCGGAGCTTCCCCATCCCTGTTGTTACCCCGAGGAACCCCCGGAGCAAGCCTGGCCAGATTTCCCGGAGGAGCTGCCGGACCTACCCCCCAGCCCCGGCCACGAGGAGCCTATGGTGGTGGACTTCCTGGGAGTTGACACCACGGAGCAGGTAGGCCTGGAGGGGGAAATTGGAAGTAGCCCGGGGGCAGCCGACCCCAGTCAGGCTGCAGATTTACCTGTGCCTATGTCAGTGTGTTGCGGTCAGGATCCCCACTGACCGTCAGCGGTGACAGCCGCTCTTAGGGCCGTGGGCTGGAATGCAGTGGAGTGGGAGGGCCTGCGTTCCCCCTGCCACCCTTCCAGGGCTGGCAGACTCCCCCTCCCCCTGGCCTGAGGAGGCCATTCAAACTGGTTGTTTGCTCAGCGCCTCCTGAAGGGCCTGAGCCCTGAGTCGCTTGTTGCCCCGCCCTGAGCCAGGGCCTGGGCTTCTAGACTGTTTGTTTGCTCAGCCCTGAGCCAAAAGGGCCTGAGCTTTGCCTTTGCGTTTGGTGCCCCACCCGAACCTAGGGCTGGGCCCCTAATTGACGGAGTATTGTTGCTCAGCCCTGCAGCAGAAGGTCTGAGTCCCGAATTGACTGTGTGTGGTTGCTCAGCCCCGAGACAGAGGGCCTGAGCTCCCAACAGACTGTATATTGCCGCTCAGCCTTGCAGCAGAAGGCCTGAGCTCCTAAGTGACTGTATATTGCTGCTCAGCCCTGAGGCAAAGGGCCTGAGCTCCCAATTGACTGTATACTGTTGCTCAGCCTTGCAGCAGAAGACCTGAGCTCCTAATTAACTGTGTGTTGTTGCTCCGCCTTGCCGCAGAAGGCCGGAGCCCCCGAGTGACTGTGCATTGTCGCTCAGCCCTGCAGCAAAGGGCAGGACCCGACCACGTGTAGCAGGCCAGTGTGGCTCCCCTCCGCCCTCAGAGAGGATAGAGCCCCAGTCACACACCTCTCCATGGACACTAGGAAGTTTAGACTCGAAATTAGACGAAGGTTTCTAACCATTAGAGGAGTGAAGTTCTGGAACACCCTTCCAAGGGGAGCAGTGGGGGCATGTCATAAATGGATAGGTAGGTAAGGGTTAAGTTTCTTTTACCTGAAAAGGGTAACCGAACACCTGACCAGAGGACCAATCAGAGAACTGGATTGTTTAAAGTCAGGGGCGGGAATTTGTATACTCGGGGTCTTTGTTGTTTTCTTGCTCTTATAATATCTCAGGTTATTTTCTCTGCTGACTCAACGACCCTTCCAGATCCTCAGTCGGAGCTTTTGAAAAGCAGAGCGCCCTCTGGCAAACGTGGGATATACGGACTCCTGGTCAGCTGTTGTAGCTGAAATTCCAGTCGCTGTAATAGGGCCCACTTTGGTGTAGAGAAATGGGTTCCGTGCATCGCGATGCCGCCCTGGCTCAGCACTCCATCAGAACCCAGCTTTCCAGTTCCTTAGCCTGGCACTAATAGACTGGGTTCCTTGGGTCCCCCTTGAGGATACAGGGCAGGTGTTCAGTCAAGAACAAACACCAGTTTTCCTTTCCACTGTGCTCTTCACTGCTCCTGTATCCCATGGGCACCTCTGTACTAATTCCTAAACGGTAAAGGCGGACAGGATCCCACCAGCTCAGTGCTTTATCTCTCCAAACAAGCCGACCAGTAAATCCAAGGGGCGGCTCTTTCTTACGAACACCCCCATCACCAGGGGCGGCTCTAGGGATTTTGCTGATCCCAGCACGCGCAGGGCAGGCTGCTCTGAGGCGAGGCCTCCGAAGCCGCAGGGACCAGTGGACCCTCTGCAGGTTCGCCTTGAGGAAGGTCCGCAAGAAGCCGCGGGACCAGCGGGACCCTTCCACAGGCCAAGCACTGAGGGGCAGCCTGACCTGCCCCCCTGTGGCGCTGGCAGAGCGCCCCCCGCGGCTTCCGCCTCAAGCATGCGATTGGCATGCTGGGGCGGAGACCGCGCCCTGCCCATCACAGATGAATTGCCCAGGAATCTGCTCCCCCACACATAAGCATGTGGGCTGGACAGGAGGGCCACGTTTCATGCAGGGGGACCCAGGGTTTAGTTTTCCCAGGCGAAGGCTAGTAATGTGATATGACAAAGCTCAGGACAGAGGAGAGGTGAAAGTGACCTGTTTGGAAACGAAGGCCTATTATGGCCCAAAGGCTGTGCGGGCCCGGATCTCCATGCGACAATTACAGTAGCTAATGCGGAATTATGCGTGTGAGGGAAGCAGAGCTGCCCCCATTCTTGCAGAGCTCAGTCCCCCTGTAGTTCATACCCTGCATCAGAGTCAGCGCGTGATCAGTAGAATCTCCTTACCAACATCCAGTCACCGTTTATCAGAGTTCCTGGGCTGGCACTCGGTTGTAACGATTCTCTTCAAGGCAGGGATCCACATCCACTACTGGGAGGCTTCCTTAGAAATCTTTGGCTGCCACGTGTTCTTCCTATCTGAGCCAAGAAACCAGAGATCAGAACCCCCCCAGTCTAGGGCCTAGGAACTGGAGTGGCAGCGTCACATTGTGCTGCATTCTTCCTATTGTACCGTACGACTGGAGAATGCTAACATAGTTCCTATTTTTAAGAAAGGGAAAAAAAGTGATGCAAGTAACTATAGGCCTGTTAGTTTGACATTTGTAGTATGTAAAGGTCTTGGAAAAATTTTGAAGGAGAAAGTTAGTAAGGGGAACATTGAGGTCAATTGGTAATGGGACAAATTACAACATGGTTTTACAAAAGGTTAGGATCGTGCCAAACCAACCTGATCTCCTCTTGAGAAGGTTGACAGATTGTATCTAGGACAAAAGGAAATGCAGGTAGATCTAATTTACCTCGATTTCAGTAAGGGCATTTGACACGGGTTTCCACAGGGGAATTAATTAGTTAAATTTGGAAAAAGCGGGATCAATTATGAAATTGAAAGGTGGATAAGGAACTGGTTAAAGGAGCTACAACGGGTCTACTTAAGGGGAACTGTCAGGGCTGGAAGGGAGGTTACATATGGGAGAGTTCCTCAGATGGATCAGTTTTGGACCAATCTTATTTAACCCTTTTTATTATGACCTTGGCACCCAAAAAAGCTGGGAATGTGCTATTAAAGTTTGCGGATGGACACAAAGCTGGGGGTATTGCTAACACAGAAGGAAAGGCATATCGGTACAGCAAAGCATCTGGATGACCTTTGTAAACTGGTGTTTATGTAATAGTAATAGGATGAAATTTAATAGTGAAAAGGTGCAAGGTCCTGCATTTTAGGATTTAATAATTAAGAATTTTAGTTATTAAATTTGAGGACCACATCAGTTGAAAGTAACAGAGGAGAAGACCTTGGAGTGAGTATGGTTGATCACAGGAGACTATGAGCCACCAATGTGATATGGCTGTTAAAAGCTAATGCGGTTTTAGGATGCATCAGGACAGAGGTATTTCCAGTAGAGATTAAGGAGGTGTTAAGTACCGTTATACAAGGCACTGGTGAGACCTCATTCTGGATACTGTGTGGCCATTCTGGTCTCCCATGTTTAAAAAGGATTGAATTTCAAACTGCGAAAAAGGTGCCAGAGAAGGCTGCTAGGATGATCCGAGGAATGGAAACCTGCCTTATGAAAGGAACTCAAAGAGCTTGGTTGTTTTAGCTTTGGCCAAAAGAAGGTTGAGGGGGGATATGATTGCTCTTTATAAATATATCAGATGATTAATATAGGAGGGAGAGGAATGATTTAAGCTCAGTTACCAATCGTGACACAAGAACACAATGGGTTATAAACTCGGACTTGAGGCAGGCTGGCTTGGCTCCCCCCTGCCAGAGCTTTCCTGCCGGAGCTTTCCCACGCCCGCTATTCAGGGAAGCTGCGGAGCTTCCCCATCCCTGTTGTTACCCCGAGGAACCCCCGGAGCAAAGCCTTGGGCCAGATTTCCGGAGGAGGCTGCCGGACTACCCCCAGCCCCGGCCACGAAGCCTTATTTGGTGGTGGACTTCCCTTGGGAGTGACACCACGGAGCAGGTAAGGCCTGGAGGGGGAAATTGGAAGTAGCCCGGGGCAGCCGGACCCCAGTCAGCTGCAGATTTACCTGTGGCCTATTGTCAGTTGTGTTGCGGTCAGGATCCCCACTGACCTCCATGCAGGTGACAAAGCCGCACTCCTTAGGGCCGTGGGCTGGAATGCAGTGGAGTGGGAGGGCCTGCGTTCCCCCTGCACCCTTCCATGGCTGGCAGACTCCCCTCCCCCTGCTCTGAGGAGGCCTTCAAACTGGTTGTGCCTCAGCGCCTCCTGATGGGCCCTGGAGTCCCCATGAGTCGCTTGTTTGCCCCGCCTGAGCCAGGGCCTGAGGCTTCTAGACTGTTTGGTTTTGCTCAGCCCTGAGCCAAAAGGGCTGGAGGCTTTGCCTTGCGTTTGGTTGCCCCACCCGAACCTTAGGCTGGGGCCCCTAATTGACGGAGTAGTATGATTGCTCAGCCCTGCAGCAGAAGGCTGAGTCCCGAATTGACTTGTGTGTGGTTGCTTCAGCCCCGAGACAGAGGGCCTGAGCTCCCCCCCCCCCCAAACAGACTGTATATTGCCGCTCAGCCTTGCAGCAGTAAGGCCTGAGCTTCCTAAGTGACTGTATATTTGCTGCTCAGCCCTGAGGGCAAAGGGCCTGAGCTCCCAATTGACTGTATACTGATTGCTCAGCCTTGCAGCAGAAGACCTGAGCTCCTAATACTGTGTGTTGTTGCTCCGCCTTGCCGCAGAAGGCGGAGCCCCGGAGTGACTGTGCATGTCGCTCAGCCCTGCCAAGCAAAGGGCAGGCACCCGACCACTGTAGCAGGCAGTGTGGCTCCCCTCCGCCCTCAGAAGGGATAGAGCCCTAGTCACACACCTCTCAGGACACTAGGAAGTTAGACTCGAATTAGACGAAGGTTTCTAACCTTAGAGGAGTGAAGTTCTGGAACACCCTTCCAAGGGAGCAGTGAGGGCATGTCATAAATGGATAGGTTAGGTAAAGTTTAAGTTTTCTTTTACCTTTGAAAAGGTAACCGAACACCTGACCAGGAGGACCAATCAGAGAACTGGATGTTTTTTAAAGGTAGGCGGCGGGAATTTGTATACTCGGGTCTTGTTGTTTCTTAGCTATGAGGAAACAATCTTCTTCTAATTCTTCCTAATACTTCTTCTAAATCTTAAGTACTCCCAGGAACCGCAAAGTTAATTCGCTATGATTGGTCTTTGGGTTATTACCTGTATGTTAATTTGTTGTCTGTTTAATGGCTTTTTTAAATCAGACTGTTATCTTTTATTTTCTTATAAGCAAGAGCCTGTATTGAGTTTCTTAATGCATTGATGTTTTATATTTTCTTTTTCTTTTTCTATAAACTTTTCTTGTAACCTGTGAAAGTTCTTTTCCTAGGGAGCAAAGGAAAACCCAGGCTGTGAGCCTATTTCTATTGGGCCAGGAAAGAGCAGACTACGGGGAAGAGCGACGAATTCTCTCTGTTCCTGGGTTACAGTTTTTCCCTCGTTTCCTTGAGCAAGGAGTGTGCAAGCCAGCTGTGGTATTTTGCATCTCCATGTCCTGAGGGGAAGCAGAAAAGCTGTTTCTGGTCACAACGTTAGCCGCGAGCAAGCTGATAGAGGGAAAAAGAGGTATTCCTGCTTTTAGCATCCAAGATTTGGGAATCTGGGTGTCCAGCCAGGAGGGTTGGGGCACCAGGGGGAAGGGGGATAGGCCCCATAGATAATTCCTATCTTGTGGCAGCCGAGAAATCCAAGCTGGTAGTGAGCTTGGGGAGTTTCAGTAAGCCCAATTGGACGCAAAGTCAGGTTTGGACAGGACCAGACTGTGGACACTAAGCAAGGTCTGGACTGGTACGGCAGATTACCACATGGTTGTGCACGGATTGGGAATAAATCCTAAGCCAAGCCACATTAATTATTCCCTGCTAGGCATTCAGCAGTAGGCAGTAGTTTTAGGGCAGACAGGGAAAAAAAAAAATTTTTTTTTCTTTCCCCTGCGTTTCAGCAGTGCGCTTTGTTAGTGGCTCATTAGAGAGAGCCATTAAGAGTTCATTTGAGTTGGAAATAGCCTCCTTTCAGGCTGCTAGCCAATCACACAGTCCAGGAGGAGAGATGGTTTATACGACAGCAAATTTTTTTTCTTCTCCTTGCTGCTCTTGCATCTTACTTTAAAAGCCGGGTTTAAGCGGCTAGAGAGCGTATTTAATTTTTTCCTGAACTCAGCTTGCAATATTTTTTTTCAGTCATTAAGAGGCCCATACGGATCTTTTGTTAAACAATTGAAACTAAGTACCCGCAGGCAAACTCCACAGGAAATACCAGTAGCTTGTTTGTTCAATTCCAATCCAACGTAGGACATTAGCACAGACTCAAGCAGAAAGCAATTCTGACAACAGCGGCAGAGGGCACTCAACACAAGAAAACAAACCATGAGTTCAAAAATGAAGCAGAAAAGAAGAGCCCGGCAACAAGCCCAAGAAACGAAAATAAAACATAGGCACTGGACTAATAGGCCGAACAAGATGCCCAGGAGGCAAGCTCACCGAAGAGATCAAGAGCCAAAAGAGCGATCACGAAAGAAAACAACAAACAACAGGCGTTTTACGAAGAAAACAACAAGAAGAAAATTGCAGTGTTACGAAAGAAACACAAGAAGAAGAGCATTCACAGAAGACAGGTAGAACTCAAAGAGAGGCTCACCAGCAGGGCCTTGGAATGAACGGCTAGCAGCAGACCCCAACAATCCAACTCCGCACGCCCGTGTGTCTGTCACCGCCCAGGAAATTCCCAGCTACAAGGCAGGGGACCCGGAGACTTCTTAAAGAAATTTCGAAGGTCATGTTTGGGACACTCCCTGAAACATTACAATGCTAGAGCTGAGGTCACACTCAGTGGACCCTTCAGATGGCGGCTAAAATGCCAAAGGAACAATGAGATTGATATAAACTGTTTCAAACCCAAACCAGAATCAGACTGGAAACCCCGGATCACGCCCGTCGCGATCAGAAACCCAAAGTGGAACCAGAGGCGGTCCTTTTCCCGACCACGCCCATACCGGTGGAGCATTGCGACGCCTGGAATCAGCCCAGAGTTCAACCTTTGAAGAATGGCCACCTCATATGCATGGAGCAGTTCTTGTGTGTTCCTGAGATAATAACACGTACATCCTAAATGGCAAACCCAACTCTCCCACGGGGAATTGAGCCAAAGATGGCCGTGGCAGAGAGCAAGAATCTACTGTAAAGGGGAGTTAAACCCCAGGAGCCACCCCGAGCAATAAACCCTACAACGAGGCAACCCAAAACCCACCTACAAACAAGAAAAGCCGCAGACACCCTATCCTTCACACTCACCATCTCCAGTACTTCTCTTCAATCATAACCTTATCTGGAAAATGCTATCACTTGTTAATGAACGGGACATTATCAAGGCCAACTGCCGAATAACCCCCACCCTGCAAGTCATGCACCCCCCAGCGACCTAAGACCCGGCCAGTACCTCTCAATCCCTGGAGCAAAGGAAAAGCTGACGACTGGGCGGAAAGAAGGTATCCGCGTGGAGAGACACGAGCCAAGTGTCAGCTATCCACCAATCTCTCGATTCCCAAACTCATCAACCCAGGGGCCAAAGTGACCATTTACCCCTTCATTTCACAACTTGTGGACTTACCTACACTGAACTGCTGTCCAGTTCACAAGGCTGTCAGGAATTGGACTTGCATCTATTGACAATTTATCCCATCCCCCAGCACTGGTGAAGAAGACTGGCCAATCAAGTTTACAGCAGTCCCAAGAGAAGGAAATGTTACACGCAGCCAAAAGACAAGATCCAATACCTTCTATTCCTGAGCTGTCCACAGAAACTGTCTGTGTTACCAAGAACCGACTGAGGTAGTGGACCCGATCCATGTCAACGCTGAACCAGCCACACACCTCCATCCCAGGACCGGAACTGGATACAGCAACCAGCACAAGCAAGCGCAACACACCTTCACCCCATGCCAGAAGGGACCAACAGCTGAACGGCGAAGCAACAACCACCATACCCAAAAGGCTTTCAGCGAGCCTGAAATACCACCAGGTGCACCAGCGACGCGGATCAAACCCAGTCAATTTCTCATTCACAGAGGACCAAGCCCAATTCCCAGCCTGAGGAAGAATTTGGTCCCCAGCTTCAAGAACAGTTCCCGGACTGAGCAGGGAAGCAGTGTAACCTTTCAGCCAGCCTTGAGCGGGGCGCCGGAGCACCACCGCTCTCAGCTCTTATGACCGATCCCGGTTGTATAGACCAGACTTTTTATCAGGGAAATTCTTTTGTGGACGCCAGGAACAAGGCAACTTCACAACGGTTTGGTGGTTCCACTAAATACGGGGGAAGCTCTTGAGCTTAGCCCATGATCATCCCAGTGGTCATGCTGGGGTGAACAAACCAAAGACAGGTTGGGAAGTCTTTCTACTGGGAGGGGATGGGCAAGGGAAGTTGCCCGGTATGTCCAGTTGTGAGCTGTGCCAAAGAGTCGGAAAGCCTCAAGATCCTGGCCAAGGCCCCTCTCCAGCCACTCCCATAATTGAGGTCCCTTTCAGCGAGTAGCTGTGGATTATTCTGGGTCCTTTTCCGAAAAGACACCCAGGGAAGCAGTACGTACTGACTTTCGTGACTTTGCGACCGATGGCCAGAAGCAGTGGCTCTAGGTAACACCAGAGCTAAAGCAGTGTGCCAGGCCCTAACCGACATTTTCCCAGGTCGGTTGGCCCTCTGAATTCCTTACCGATTCAGGATCTAATTTCCTGGCAGGCCACCATGGAGGACCTGTGGAAAAATCATGGCGTGAATCACTTGTTGCCCCCCATACCACCATCAAACCAATGGCCTCGTAGAAAGTTTAATGGAACCTGGGGGCCATGATCCGTAAATCGAAATCTTGAATACTCCAATGAACTGGGACCTAGTATTGCAGCAGTCTTCTTTCTTACAGGCTGTACGCATCCCAGTTTAGGTTCTCCCTTGACTTGTGTATGGCATGAGTAAGGGGCCATTACAGTGGTGAAGCACAATGGAGGGATTTACACCTTCGCCAGGGCTAACATTTCTGGATTTTGTGACAACTTACAAAACACCCTCCGCCATTCTCTAGCCCTCGCTAGAGAAAACCTACAGGATACTCAGGGAGAGCAAAAGGCCTGGTACGATAAACATACCAGAGACCGTTCCTTCAAGACAGGAGACCGGGTTATGTTCTTAAAGGCGCAACAGCGTCCATAAGATGGAAACATCCTGGGAGGGCCATTCACAGTCCAAGAGCGCCTGGGAGCTGTTAACTATCTCATAGCGATTTCCCGATTCCTCACTAAAACCCAAAGTGTACCATGTTAATTCTCTCAAGCCCTTTATTCCAGAGACTTACAGGTTTGTCAGTTTACAGTCCAGGAGCAGAGGAACGCAGATGGCCTGATGGCGTCTACTTATGACGCGCAAAAAAGGACGGCGGCGTGAAGAGGTGAACCTCCTCAACCACCTGGAAGTCTGTCAGCGGCAACAATCCAGGAAGCTGTTGCACCACTTCGCAACCTTGTTCTCAGCCACTCCAGAGCTGACTGAACGGGGCATACCACTCCATCGACACAGGTAATGCTCACCCAATAGAACACCACCCTACCGGTGTCCCTCACGCACAGGCTGCTATACAGCGGAAATCCGAATAGCTAAGTATGGGTATAATCCGCTCATTCTACCAGTGATGGCATCTCCAGTTTATTCTGTACCCAAACCAGATGGGGAATACGCTTTTGTGTGGACTACCGTAAGCTAAATGCAGTGACTCGTCCAGACAATATCCAATGCCACGCACCGATGAGCTTATTGGAAAAGTTGGGACGTGCCCAGTTATCTCTACCATAGACTTACAAGGGGTACTGCAAGTACCACTAGATGAACCTGCAAGGAAAGGTCAGCATTCGTCACCCCTGCAGGGGTATATGAATTAATGTACTCCTTCGGGCTGCGCAGCACCACCACCTTTCAGAGACTGTAGATGGTTACTAGCAGGATGGGAGATATGCAGTTGCCTACCTCGATGATGTGGCCATTTTTTCTGACTCCTGGCCCCACACCTAGAACACCTGGAAGGTCTTTGACCGTATCAGGCGGGCAGGACTAATGTTAAGGGCAAAAAGTGTCAAATAGGCCAAAACAAGGACTTACCTGGACATAGGTGCGGTCGAGGAAACATAAACCCTACAGCCAGGTGGAGGCTATCCAAAAGTGGCCTGTTCCAAAGTCAAAGAGAACAGGTCCAATCTTTCTTAGGCTTGGCCGGTATTACAGCGATTGTACCACACTACAGCCAATCGCTGCAACACTGACCGACCTGACCAAAAAGCCCCAGCCAACTACAGTTAAATGGCTGATGAGTGTCAGGAAGCCTTTACCCAACTGAAGGCACGCTCACGTCTGACCCTGTGCTAAGGGCCCAGACTTTGACAAACCATTCCTAGTAACCACGATGCATCTGAGCGTGGTATAGAGCAGTTCTTATGCAGGAAGGACCGGATCAGAACTTCCATCCTGTCGTGTTCCTCAGCAGAAAAACTATCTGAGAGGGAAAGTCACTGGTCAGTCAGTGAAAAGGAATGCTATGCCATCGTGTACGCCCTGGAAAAGCTACGCCCATACGTTTGGGACGGCGGTTCCAGCTACAAACTGACCATGCTGGCTAAATGGCTTCATACAGCCAAAGGCAAACAACAAGAACTACTTCGGTGGAGTCTAGCTCCCAAGATTTGATTTCGAAATCCGACACATTTCAGGAGCTTCTAACAAAGTAGCTGATGCACTCTCCCGTGAGAGTTTCCCAGAATACACTGGTTAAAACTTTTCCTGACAATGTTGAAGTCTTGTACTTTGCATGCTTTTATTTCTTATGTGCATGTGTGTATTCCTCTGTTAGTTTTAAAGTTTTAGGTAGAAATCACCTCCAGTGAAAGTTTCTACTGTTGGTGATTTGGGGGCGTGTCATAATGGATAGGTAGGTAAGGTTAAGTTTCTTTACCTGAAAAGGGTAAACCGAACACCTGACCAGAGGACCAATCAGAGAACTGGATTGTTTAAAGTCAGGGGCGGGAATTTGTATACTCGGGGTCTTTGTTGTTTTCTTAGCTATGAGGAAACAAGTCTCTTTCTAATTCCTCCTAATACTTCTTCTAAACATCTGTAAAGTACCCAGGGAACCGCAAAGTAATTCAGCTATGATGGTCTTTGGTGTATTTACCTTTATGTTAATTTGTTGTGCTGGTTTAATTGGTTCTTTAAATCAGACTGTTTCTTTTATTTTCTTATAAGCAAGAGCCTGTTATGAGTTTCTTAATGCAAGATGATTGTTTTTATATTTTCTTCTTTTTTTCTATAAAGTTTTCTTGTTAAACCTTGTGAAGTTCTTTTCCTAGGGAGGCAAAGGGAAAAGCCAGGCTGTGAGCTATTTTCCTATTTGGGTCCAGGGAAAGAGGCACTACGGGGAAAGAGACGACGAATTCTCTCTGTTCTCTGGTGGTTACAGTTTTTCCCTCGTTCCTGGAGCAAGGGGGTGGCAGAGCCAGCTGTGGGTATTTTGCATCTCCATTGTCCTGAGGGAAGCAGAAAAGCTGGTTTCTTGGGTCACACAGGTTAGCCACGAGGCAAGCCTGATAAGGAGGGGAAAGAGGTTATTTTCCCTGCTTTTAGCATCCAAGGGATTGGGAATCTGGGTGTCCACCAAGGGAGGGTTGGGACACCAGAGGGAGAAAGGGGGATCAGGCCCCATAGATTAATTCCTGATCTGGTGGCAGCGAGAATATCCAAGCTGGTAGTGAGCTTGGGGGATTCAGGTAAGCCCCAAACTTTGGAGCAAAAGTCCAGGTTTGGACAGGATCAGATGGTGGACACTAAAGTCCAGGTCTGGGACTGACGGCTAGAATTACCACAGGGCAAAAGACATATCTGGTCTTTAAGACTAAGCTTGAAAGTTTATGGAAGGGATGGTATGATGGGATAGCCTAATTTTGGCAATTGATCTTATTATCAGCAGGGTAAGTGATGCCGTGGCCTGTGATGGTGGATGTTAGATGGGATCTGAGTTACTGCAGAGAATTCTTTCCTGGGTGCTGGCTGGTGGTCTTTGCCCACCATTGCTCAGGGTTTAACTGATCACCATATTTGGGGTCGGGAAGGATTTTCCTCCGGGGCAGATTGGCAGGGGCCCTTGGAGGTTTTTCGCCTTCCTCTGCAGCATGGGGCATGTGGGTCACTTGCTGGAGGATTCTCTGCAGCTTGAGGTCTTCAAACCACAATTTGAAGACTTCAGTAACTCAGACATAGGTTAGAGGTTTGTTTATAGAAGTGGATGGGTGAGATTCTGTGGCCTGCATTGTGCAGGAGGTCAGACTAGATGATCATAATGGTCCCTTCTGACCTGAAAGTCTATGAATCTATTGACACGGCCAGGAGGCAAAAAGGAGCGCTATCTGCCTCAGTCCAACAGGGATTAGCCTTGCTGGGTGGGCAGGGATAGGTCCCTGCACTGCCAAATGAGAGAGCTGGGTTTGAAACATGGCTCCGGCCTCTCCTTTCACCTGGGGGCTCTGCACCCCCATCACCCCCATCCCAGAGACTCCGATCCAGCTGCTGTTTGCTGAGCAGAAATGGATCTAACTGAGCTCCCTGGGGAGCACTGTTTGGCCTCCCCTAGCATGAGAGGATGTGTGGCTTTATGGTGAGGAAAAGAAAACAAAGGCCTTCGTAGTTGGGATGCTACACTGTGTACCCAGACCAAAGCCCCTCACCCCACTACTAGGCACTGGATTTCATACCTTGCCCATCTTTCTTTATCTGCGAGGACCTGCAGGTGCATGAGGTGCGTGCTGCCCCTGAGTGGGATCCACACAGACAAGACCTCTTGAAGAACCACAGTTACTATAAGGCAAGTCACCATTCTGGTTTCTCACCGGCTTGTCTAGCTGGAAGAAGCCAGCAGCTGTCATTGGCTTTTGCAGTCTCCCTAAAAGCACCCAGACTTTTGAATGCAGCTCTTGAGGTTTGCCCTTCTCCATGGGTGCAGTTTGGGGAACCAGGGGGGTGTTTCCCCCCTAACAGGGCAGCCTTATTGGGGGTGCTGTAGTCGGGAGGGGATGAGGCTCGGTGCATTTAACAATGCACCAGGATGGGGGCCTGCCAGCAGCCCCGCTGACCCCTGACTTCCTCCTCCTCACCCTCCAGCAGCCCAGAGTGACGGTCCTAGTGGAGCCCTCGCTGCCGTGTGTCTCTGTGTGGTGTGACGGGGAAGCAGCCTCCCCTCATTAGCAGCTGCAGCAGCAGGCCACCGCAGCACCAGGAGGCACTAGAAAAGCAGCAGCATCAAGTCCTGCTGGTGCCAGAGCGGCCGCAGCTCCCGCGCTTAGGTCGCTACAGTGGACAGCAACTGCCGGTAATGTGCAGCCTGCCGCAGCCAGAGCGCCTGCCCCTCCAGGCAGGAGAGAACCAGTGAGCCAGGGGGACTGGCTTCAACATGTGTGTGTGTGTGCATACCTCCATCTGTCCCCCTCACGGTCCCATTGGCCTGGCTAGAGCTGTCCCCCCAAATATAGCAGTCAAACTTAGCCTGTGCCCTTTTCTAGGACAGGTCACCCAGGAAAATGAAGGGGTTACCTGCAGTGGGGTGAAGCCACCCTGACACCCAGCAGTTCTCCAGGGTGTCTGTGGTGAGGTTCCTGCTGGGGAAGCAGATGGGCTGAACAGCATCACTGAACTCTACGGGGGTGGCTGTCTTCAGCAGGGCAATGTTCTTGTCCAGCGTGATTGTGTTGAAGTCTTCGTGGGGAATGATGGTGCTGATTGAGTACTGCGACTGTGGCTTCCTCTGCGTGTTCATGTCTGTTATACCAACCCCAGCGAAAGCCGGCTGCCTGAAGAAAGAGACCAGAGGAGCCTTAGATGTGCACAGAGCTCCAGGAACTGAGAGCCCCTTGGCAGTGGGAATTTGATAGCTCAGTGGGCGCAGGGTGACACCAGCTCCCAGAAGACTTGAGGCCACTAGGCAAGGCAGTTTATACTGGTGCAAAGCCAGTGCGAGACCAGAATTGGGCTCCATGCCTTTGACTTGGTGGCTCAGGGTCCAGATCCCAGCACAGCTCAGGAGGGAGATGTGTGCAAAGGTGATTTTTAGCCCATCCCACCAGACCCGGGTGGCCCAGCCCATCTGGTCCCTCAGACGTGTAGTCCAAGGACTGCTGTAAATTGCACAGCCTGTAGGGACTATTCTACCCACATGCCCACCTACCCCCGTTTCCCTTAGCCATGCCTCCTACAGCAGGGGGATGGAGCGGGGGTGGGCACAGATGTCATAGCAGCTCTGATACCCAGGGATTCCTCCACTGCTGGCTTTATACCATCAGAGCACTACATCTGAGGGGAGGATTGGGGCCTAGTTGTACCGTGTCTGGGAGGGGCAGGCTGAAATGCTGAGCATCTGCTGACTGAACGCTGGCACGCTGTAGGTGGACACTGTGTGGCCAGCAGCTGGGTGGCGTGTGCAGGGAGCAGGTAGAAGGCAGTCTAGGAAAAGAGGCTGGGTGCCAGCTTTCTGTCCCTTGTCGCCGAGCGAGGGAGAAGGAAAGAGAGGAAGCCTCACAATCCCTTGCCTGGCCTTCCAAACCAGAGCAGATTTTCTCAGAGGACTAAACACGTGAGGGGCTGGCAGATGGGAAGCAGAGCCCAGTGCAGACGGCAGCAGTGCGCAACTAATCGTGTGCATAGGGCTGTCTCTGTTTCACTGGAAGTTCGTTACAGCCACAGGCTCGCTACGAGCAACCCCAGCTACTCGGCAGGCAGAGATAATTTAATCTTCCGATTGGCTCCGTTCCTGGTCTCTTTCTACAGCAAAGCCTGCTGTCAAGGCTGTGCCAGGGGCTGGTTCAGAACATGGAGGATAATGCACTGAGGAACTGGGTGCTCCTGGCAGCCTCCGGCCAAGGAGGACCTCTGAGAAGCGGCATCCTCCAGAGTTGAGAGCAAGGCCGCCCCATAAGGGAGAGCGCCATGGCACATCATACCTGGTCTGAAAAGTGGATGCAGCGCTCAGGATCCAGTGCTCACTCAGGATGGAGCCAAAAGCCA
Organism: Chelonoidis abingdonii; assembly: GCF_003597395.2. Classification (NCBI taxonomy): domain Eukaryota; kingdom Metazoa; phylum Chordata; order Testudines; family Testudinidae; genus Chelonoidis; species Chelonoidis abingdonii. The sequence goes on along the minus strand of NC_133787.1, from coordinate 5,662,418 downwards.
GGTGGTTGTGTTGTAGGTCCTGTATTGACACCACCCAGGGGAATTCCCCCACAGCTGCAAATGCCTGCATGGAACTAGATGGTGCCAAGTTCCTCTGTGTACCACATCCTGCAAAGCAAATGGAGGGCACAGTCCCTCTGGGGCTCTTTCAGGACCCGACAGACCTGTGCTTCCCAGTCTATTACCACCCTCTCCTCTCTGCTTTTGCTCCATTAATACCTCATCCTTTCCTCTGCTTCACTTGCACTCTACCTCCCTTCTCCCACCCTGGCCTCTGTCGTCTCATTCACTAGCGAGTAGTTGCTGCTGGTGCCTCCTGAGATCTGAGCAGGCCCGTCAAGCAGCGCCACCGTCCCATGAGTACCAGCTGTCCAAATTGCTGACCTCACTTGGGGCTGATTCAGGCAGGGCCCAGTCTCCGTCACCCTTGGCAGCAAGCTGAAGGCACTGACTGGGGAGGGGAGTGCAATGGTCAGGTCGTGGTGACGGGTTAGATCACAGAAACCCCCTTGGGGCTGCCAACTGATTACTTCTGCCCCTGCTTTCCCTGCCAGCCTGGGACTCCAGAGCCCTGCCTGGTTGCACCAGACATGATTGTCAGCCACAAACACAGACCTGGGTCTGAACAAAGTCTCACAAACTGCAGGCTTAACTGAAAGCAGCTTAAGAAATGTTCCTGTCTTTAACACTCAGATGCTCAACTCCCAATGGGGTCCAAACCCCAAAGAAATCCGTTTTACCCTGTATAAAACTTATAAAGGGTAAACTCAGAAATTGTCCATCCTCTGTAACACTGACAGAGAGAGGTGCACAGCTGTTTGCCTGCCCTCCCCAGGTATTAATCGATTCTCTGGGTTAAATAAGTAAAAAGCGATTTATTAAATACAGAAAGTCGGATTTCAGTGGTTCCAAGCAGTAACCGACAGAACTTTTACCAAGTAAAAGAAACACTCAAGTCTAAGCCTAATACAGTAATAAACCTGAATACAGATAAAACTCTCACCCTCAGAGATGTTTCAATACGTTTCTTTCATAGACTGGCTGCCTTCCTAGTCTGGGTACAGTCCTTCCCCTGGTACAGCCCTTGTTCCAGCTCAAGTGGTAGCTAGGGGATTTCTCATGACTGCAGCCCCCTTTGTTCTGTTCCACCCCCTTATATATCTTTTGCACAAGGCGAGAATCCTTTGTCCCTCTCTGGGTCCCACCCCCTCTCCCTCTTCTAAATGGAAAAGCACCAGGTTTAAGGTGGATTCCAGTTCAGGTGACATGATCACATCACTGTAAGACCCCAAGCCTTCATTCCTCCCAGCCGGACTCACAGGAAGGTCTGCCTGCAAACAGAGCCATCCACAGTCAATTGTCCTGGCTGACGGGAGCCATCGAGATTCCAAACCACCATTAATGGCCCACACTTTGTATAATTATAATAGATCCTCAGAGTTATATTTCATATTTATAGTTTCAGATACAAGAGTGATACATTTATACAAATAGGATGACCACACTCAGTAGATTATCAGCTCTGTAATGATACCGTACAAGAGACCTTTTCCATGAAGCATATTCCAGTTACATTATATTCATACTCATCAGATTTTCATAAAATCATATGGAGTGCAACATCCCAGTCGCATCTCCCAGACACAACTTCACTCACCAGCTGCTGGGGAGCGTGAAATGCACAGCCATAGCAGCACCAGGCCTCTCGTCCTGCTGCCCTGACAAAAAGATGGAACCGTTTGGCCCGAACCCCTAGGGAAACCAAAGAACAATCCCTCCTGCCATCACCTGCCTGGTGCACCTTGGCTGCCTAGACCATCCCGGCATTGCCTCAGCCCCTGCAAAGGCAGCCACACAGCGAGGAGATGGGTTGTTAGTGTTTCCTCCTGCTAGGAGGCCCAGGCATCTGTTTGTCTCCCAGGCCGAGTTTGGAAACGACGTTTTCTCCCCAGCGCCGTCCCAGCTCCGCATCCTTCCCACACTCGGGCTCTGCACATCCTGATGTCCACCCTGCGGCCTTGCTGCGGCTCAGCGGTGAAGCCAGGGCCAACCAGTGCTGGACTCGCCCGGCTGGTCAGGGGCTGCACAGACCAAGAGGCAGGGCCTACTGTGTCGTGTTCATTCTTACATAAATCAGCTCCTGCCGGTGGGTGCCTCACTCTAGCGTATTCTCCATCAGCTCTGATCATCTTCAGCTCCCCATTCCTTCTCCCCTCTCCCTCACCCCAGCCAGACTCTGGCTTCTTCACCTATAAAGTCTCCAAAACCCCAGCCTTCCCTCTCCATCCCACTTGCCAAAACCCTGGGACTATTCTTGCCATTGCCTAGTGTGAGCCCCAATTCCCCAGCAGAGAACAGAACTCCAGCTACTTCCATCCCCACCTTTCCCCCGCAGCCAGCGTTCGCCCTGGTCTCCTCTGCATCGTTCTCTCTGCAGCTGCTTTACCCAGGAAGAAGGTTCGTCACTTGGCCTCGCAAACCCTCGCTTCCTGAAGTCATTGTTCATCTGGGCCAACCCAAGAAGCAGGGCTGGCAGGGTTCTGATGCTGCATAATCAACCACTGTTAGATCATTGTTGCTATGGCATCTCCAGCCACGCTTAGGAAGGAGGCTAATGCGAGCCAGTTTGACACCCCAGTGCCCCAGGGTAGCTCAGCGAGCAGCCTGGGGCTTGGCTACAGGACCAGGAAGCATGAAAATCCCCAAATAATTCTATTTGGATTAGCATTAGGTACAATCCCCCCCATCCAAATAGAGACCAGCACCACGGGCCGCTATTCAGTGCCCATTTGCAATGTGCAGCCAGCCAGTGAGGCTCTCTCATCCTGCACGGGGGCATGTGAAAGGGATCTTCTTTCATTCCCATCAAAGAGCGGTTTGAAAGTGGTAGGGCCAGCCCACCACTTAGCATTGCCACACCAGAGACTGGGATGTGACTCATGATCCCTGGGGCAGGTACTGATCCCAGCGACGTTGGTGTGAATGCAGAGCGCACTCCATTACCTGCCTGAAGGAACTTAATTCACACTGCTTCGCGGGAACGGAGATCAGACAGCAACCTTGGAGGCAAAGGGTGTCTCTTCTGTAATTCATCGACAGGCACCCTGGCAGAGTAAGGCGCAGAAATGAGATGATGCTCCAAAGTGAATCCTTTGCCCAGTCCTCCAGCAGGAAGGATCAGGTGTTTAAAACAGAGCCTTGATGGGTTTAAAGCAGGGGGAAAGGACCCTTAAAATGGGGCCCCTTCTTGCCTCCTACACTGGCTTCCTGTGTGAACTCAGAGTCAATTCTGCTCAATTCAGCTACAAAAATAAGCATTTGCTGCACTTTATCTCTGCCGCGGTCAGTCAGCTGGAATCTATCCCATCTCATGCATCACCCACAGAGCAATTTAGTAAATTCCAACCTGCTTATTGAAGGCAGTGGGGGTGCATGGATGTAACAAAGGGCAGAAAATTTGGCTGGCAGCATCTTTATTGGTGGTGATGATGAGCAAGAAGGAAAGAACCCAGCTTGACTCTGCTATGCCAGGCTCAGTGGGCAGGGCTGGCAATCAAACTTTTAAACTCAGCACATTACAGAAACCATGGACAAACCCAGAGCACCATGGTGCCATTTCTAGAGTCACTTGTCAGAGTAGGCCTGTGCTGTGATGGATACTTCTGGGGGATCTGCCAGGGGGGAAATGTTTACCAAATTGTTCCATTTATGGAGTGTCTCTGTTGGTGGAATCAGGGTGCAACATCTCTGTATATGTCATAGATTCATAGATTCATAGACTTTAAGGTCAGAAGGGACCATTATGATCATCTAGTCTGACCCCCTGCACAACGCAGGCCACAGAACCTTATCCACCCACTCCTGTATCAAACCCCTGATCTATGGCTGAGTTATTGAAGTCCTCAAATTGTGGTTTGAAGACCTCAAGCTGCAGAGAATCCTCCAGCAAGTGTCCTTAAGGGAAGCTTAGCATTTCACAAGGCCCAGGAGATGCGTGTTTTAAACTCTGATTGCGGCTTCTATGCTGGCTGAGCCGGTGGGAGCATGGCTTGCTGCTTTGTTACTGGAGAGACTGCCTTCAGGTTAGAGGGAGAGGATGTTGTCTCCATGAGCAGCAGTTGCGTCTGCAGACCACCAAATTAAACTGAGCCATTTTAGCCTCACAGCTGAGCTGTGACAGAGACAGCTCCTCATGCAGGGACAATGCAAAGCACAGAGCAGCTTGTTCGCGTACAAGGCTGCATAAGCAGCCTCCCCAGCAACTGAAGGATCATTGCCGTGCCAGAGTTTGGGTCAGGCCCTGCCTCAGGCCACAGTTTACTAGTTAAACTGATCACACAAGCAAAAGACCCAAATAAAGCAGGTCCTCTGCCCCACATGGGCTCGAATGCCCAGAGACTTTCCCCTCCAGTCCTTGCTCGGACCCCGGCATACCTGTAGTTCTCATTCACGAGGTCATCTGCCTGGGGACCACTTACTAGCTAGAGTCTTTCCTCTGCTCCAGCAATCTGCTCCCTGCAATTCTCTGGCTCAGCTGAGCGCTCACTGGCCTTTAAAGACCCAGGTGCTTTTAGGGGTCACTTGACCCCTAGTCTCACAGCTTCATTAGGAGGCAGCGAGCTGATCAGTCACAGGTAGGGCTGGGTTCTTCTTCCCTTAAAGGGCTGATCACACTGTGACAGGCTGTTATAAAAGTCTTTAAAAGAATGGGCCTCTGCCTTGTCTCAGCTAGGATTTTGCAGGGAGACAGCTAATGTGGGTTAGCAATCTTGTAGTAAAAAGACACCTTTTTGGCAGTGAAGCCATAGCCTATGAATTAATCAGTTTTAAACCCCTCTTTAGATAAACCAGCACAACTCCTGTATGTAGACAGGCCTGTGGTGCTGCTTCCACCTTTCATCCTACTGAAGTTGGAATTGAACAGGCCGCAGTTACGAAAGCCAGCCCAGGGCACCAAGCCTTCTCTATTCAGACTGAGAGGGTTAAGAGCATTTGTCCAAACAACTGATCTACTTGGCTGAATGTCTCCTTACGCTTTATCGTGCTTCGGGCTCATTCACGGTGTCAGGAAAGATTTAACGATTAAGTAGGAACTACTCAATAAAAATCTATTGATCCCAGAAAACCACTAACCCAGCAACAATTGCACACACAGGACCATCTCCAACTAGCTTCTGAGATGCATTCATTTAGTTTTCCACCTGGCAAAATAAATGCAGACATTTTACTTACCACATTTGACAGGACAAAAATCTTGATTAAGTTAACAAAACAAAGTGAGACATTTAAAAACTGGTTTCTACTTATTTCCCAGAACTCTGTCCCCTGTTGTGCAGAGTTGTACAGCTGTGCCCTGCCTCTTAAATTATCGGCTCTGTGAGGCTGCTTTGCATCTCCAGATTAAAATCACATCCCCCTCACTGCTGGCCTTACCACTGAGAAACATTGCTCCTGGTGACCTTTAAGGGCAGATCTCAGATACAGCCCCTTGTGACTCACCCCTGAAGTCTTGGCAAGGTGCCCTGCAGAAATGCCTCCATGAGCACAGTTTCTCATGCTGCTTGGTGACTTCCAGCAAGTTTTACAGATGGAAGCATTTGGCCTGCAGGCAAGCCAGAAACCGGCAACTTCCTTGCTTAAAATGTCCTTATTTAAGATGCAAACAGGCAAAAATTTTCATGCAGCCAGCCAAATGTACCAGGATCCCTGCAGTTTCCAGAAGAATTTCCTGCCCACAGCTGTGCAGGAAAAGCTTTTGAGTGGGTTTTTTTGTGACTCCAGCCACAATGTAAACAGCCGCAGGAGGTGAACAGAGTTGTTATACCCTTTTGCTCAAGGGTGATGGACAGGGGGTTTTGGTTTGTTTTTAGCATTCATGAAATGTGCCAGGTCGAGGGCCTTGGAGACTCACGCCCTCGCTCCACAGACCAAGTCCAACACAAAGAGTGGCGGTGGAGATTCCCCCACAGTAGCCCATGGCCTGGCCTGTAGGGATGACAGCTGCCTCTTTACCCGTCCATTCCTTAGCCCTTCTATTATCTGCCAACATGGATGTTGATTAGTGCTGACTGTGGTGATGGTTTTGTTATGTGGACAAGTTTCCACTAGGAACTAAATGGAGACCACAGCCTTATTCCACGTGGACTACTGAGCAGCCACCAGAAGGTACCAGCCTTCAGTTACTACTGCCAGGGTCTGTGTCTTAGATGAGAAAGGTTCCATCTCTCACCACCAGTTGCCTGAAGCATCCAGTCCAGTGATGAATTGGTTTATTTTTGCTCCGAATACACTGACTGCACAATGAGAGAAATGGCAGCTATGGAAGCCCTGTGGAGAATGCTCATGATCTCAGGGCTGACTGGAGTATGAGGACAGGAAGGCCTCAAAAACTTCCCAGTGTTCCTGTTGACACATTTCTCCCACTAGAAAATATACACCAGGAGTATGTCACACATGCTGAGATGATGACATTCATCTTTGTCACACTGGGTGACCTTGTAATGAAGAAGTGGTGCAGCCAGGCACGACCAATGACTCAGAGCAAGTGCAGATATATTTCAGGATAGTTGATTGACACAACTGCCCATCTTTAAAAACCTCCCTGGATGGAAAACCCATCTGCTCTTTTGCCTACTGCTTCTAGCCTGCAGAGGTTCTGTGTTCCTCTGAAATGGCCTTACAAGTCCTGCCCTTCCTATGAGAAAAGAGGACAGGCAGGAAAAAAACGGCCAGAGAACAAAGGCTGGTCAAAACAGGGAGAGGGGTGTGGAATGGAGACACATTTTCAGCAGCTCTGGTGTCCTCAAAGGCCATACACACAGCAAGAACATTTTTCACCTGGAATACATCTAAAACATCCACACGTTGCCAGTTATGCTGAAATCATCATCGGTGTGGAGATCATGACAGAGCAGTGGGAGCCCCTAGCCCCTCCGTACAGAAGCTGAGGGGTCAGGATAAGTAATGGCCCCCCCTTGGCCCATAACTGCTTTTAGCCCCCCCCGATCAGGAGTGCTTTTCTAGCTCTGATTTTCTGAGGTGCAGAAGTCGATGGGAGCTGCTGTTCAGCCCCTCTGAAGGTCAGACCATGTATATCTTAACATCCCCATGGAAGTGCCTGAAATGCATGAACAGTTCTTTTTATACACCCAGATTCCCTATGAAACCCTGTGTTAAAAGAGCATTCTGACTGCAGTGACACACAGGACATGGCAACGTTCGCAGCCTCCGCACTGTGCCTCTGTGTGCTCGCACGGTGAGAAGGGTTTTCCTTAAACGCTCGTATACTGTTGCTACTGCAGACTCCCGGCCCCGGCCAGGACATGGTTGGACAGTGCCCAGTGAGCGAGGAAGTGGCGAGACATTTCTGTTTAAATAACTTCTTCAAACAGAAGCAAAGAGGAAGGCTGCATGCAGCACCGTCACCTCTCACTGCTCAGTGATCGTCTTCTGGGGAAATGGATTACCATTACACTGGTTAAAAATAAATCCACTGGTTGTAATCAGTGCTCTCCGAGAAATTCTCTTCACCCTCACTGTTCCCTGTATGTCATCTGTCCTGCGCACACCAGGCCTGTCCTCTCCCTTCACTGTGTATTTGGAGTAACTCTGATACCATTACTCCCTGTCTCAGAGAATTTACAGTCTAAGCAAATCTAATCTAAGGACTTTGACTGTTGTCAGTGGGTGCTTGAAAATCAGGCTGCTGGTTCAGGATCTGTAGCAGGGCGACGACTCACTGCTGCGGCGCCTCCCGATGGTCATCCAGGGAATTAGCTCTTTCCACTCAGGAGCGCCCTCTGCAGGTTGGTGTCTCGCCTGCTGCTGGACCTGGGTGCCCCTTACCTCGGGGTTCTGCCCTGTGCAGTACCCACAGTCTCGCTGGGTCTCCCCTCCCTGGGGAACCCCCAACCTCCTGTCCTGTCCTCACCTCAGTCTTGGCTGCTGCCAGTCACCATCTAGCCCCTGCTCACTGGGGCTGACTGCAGTGTAATAGCCACTCATCACAGGCAAGGAGGGTTTGGACCTGCTGCCTCTGCCTACCCATGGGCTGTCCTCTGCAACCCCAGTACCCTTCTGGGCCTTTAACAAGGTCTGCAGCCTGGGGGTTTTCCAGGCCGGAGCTCCCCAGCTCCTCTGGCCTTTCCCCAGCCCTGCTCCACTTTAGGTCTCCTGCTCAGCTCCCAGCAGCCAGGCCCGTCCCTCTCAGCATCTAGAGAGAGATTCTGCTTGAGCTCCAGCCTAGCAACCCCTTTATAGGGCCAGCTGTGGCCTGATTGGGGCATGGCCCAGCTGCAGCTTCTTCCCCAATCAGCCCGGGCTTACTGGTTCCCCACCCTGGCCCTCTCGCTGGGCTGTTTTAAGCACTTCAGGGCAGGAGTGGGGTTACTGCCCCGCCACAGGCACCTATGTAGGCTAATGTAGCCTGCTGTTGTGCTGGGACCCTGTCCATCATGCTGAATCCTGTCTCTCCATTTCCTTGTGCTCCCCTGTCTGTACCCATCTATTGTCTCTTGCTGTAGTCAGACCATAAACTCCTTACACCTGGGCTGGCTTGTTGTGCTGCGTGTACAGTGCCCAGCCCAGGGAGTCTTGGTCTGCAACCGGAGCACCTAGGTGTAGACACCCACGTATGTAAACGTTGGCCTCACTCTGTGGTGAGACAAAGAATGAGCCAGGCAGGTTCAGAATAACTTTGCCTCCTTCAGGAAAGTACTAAAGCCCCAGCTGTAAAGTTCAGCAAGGGCTGAAGTGCTTTCCTGAACAGGGATGTTTTGGTCACCTACTGGTTACTGCTGTGTGCGCTGTGAACGCTAACTCCCTTTAGTACATCAGCTGATCCTTGTATTGGTAAAACAATCTACTGACCCCCAAAGCCTCCTCACTTGCCAAATTCAAAGGGATTCTCCCCAGAACACTGCAAGGCACCTCGCTAGCCTTGGGGCTACTTCCCTGCCAAATGGCTGCTTTCTAGTTCCGCCCACTTCACTGCCTCCAAATAGCAATACACAACTTTTTTGTCTTGAGAGTACTGTACTTGGAGCCTCAGTTGGGTTGGTCATGGGGATAGGGGGTGTGATGCAAGTCCCACCCCCCGCCAGGTCTGGAGACAGGAGGCAGCTGTCTGTCTTGCATGGGAAGAGTGAAACCCACACCTTAGGAACATGTGATGCATTCAGAAAGCAGTTAGTCATCCATTAGCAATTGCCAGTCCACTACTGCATACAAAGGGCTCGGAGCTGCCATCTTAATTCCACAGAGTAGAACAGCATTCTGCAAGGACTCCCCTGGAGTTTACTGAGACTATTTGAGGGGCAAGGGAAGTGTTCAATACAAGTTAGGGTGGCAGAGCTAGGCCCAAAATAATTATACCTACTGTACAGCAGTCACTTGGGATAAAAGAAAGAGAATGTTTTTAATAAACCTTCAATGTCCCCTGCTGTGAACAGAAATGTCTTGGCTTCACCTTTGCATTTCTCTAGCGGTGGGAGCCCATTCTCCGGTGACAACCTTCTGTTCAATTGCCATTATCTCCTCATTAATTCAACTCTCCCATTTCAATCATTGGATGAAAAAAGTGAGGAAACACTATTAGGTTTTACCTGATTCTTCAATGCACTTCCCAGGCAAGATGTTATCATAAACAGCAGGACTTTAATATGAATAAAAGAGCATCTACTACAATGTATATTTATCTCCAGAGCTGTTACCAGACTTTTCAGGGACCTTGTGCAGGTTTCTTTAAAGTCAATCCTGCGGGAGCCAAAGACCAACTTTCTATTGAAGAGACAAATGGATCAGAGGTGGCCAAAGTAAACAAATACATGTGGCCCACACAGCTCTGCGCTCACTCCTCTTCAATATGCGGGGGAGACCAGCATGCAATTCTCTATCTCCAGCCTAGTGGCCGGATGGAGCATTGCAGGCCCGGGTCACCCCTCCCATATTAAAGAAAAGGGTGGCTTCAATCTGTGGTTCTAATTTTGAGCCAAGTCTGAGTGCCTCTGTCGTACATAAAGACAGACAGACAGACAGAGAGCACAAGGGAACTAGGACTGGGGTCGATTAGAAAAAAAACAGTCTCCAGCTTGAATCCTTCCGATGGTGCTGGATGTAATAGTCATGAAAATACAAGAGCATCATGAGGGGAGGACCCAAGACCAGACTGATCCACATGAAGATGTTGCCAAAATTACCACCAAAAAGCCTTTTCATTAGACAAGCCAGTGGGACCTGTAGGGAGAAGCAAACGCAAGTCACTAACAATAGTCTTCCCAGTAGTTCCTACCATTTTCTAAATGGTGCAAGTGCCCTTAACTAGAGAATAGGTTCAAAATGAATTTGCTTTTATATAACAACACTGACTCATTTTATTTCTAACACGTCCCTTTGTCAAAGTGTCCTGAGCCTGTGCACAGAATAATAAAACAATTAACAAAATCATTAAAGAGACCACCTGCTAATAGCTTAACAACTAAACAGTCACAAGGAGAAAGAAAGGTCCTATACAGAGAGCCAACAGATGTCAAACTAGAAGTCACTGTTGGAACAGAAGGGCTTGAAGATGGTTTTTAAAGATAGGGAGAGATTAATGAAGAAGATTTCAGGGGGGAACAAATTCAGCACTACACAAACCATCACAGCAAAAGAGCGATCATTACATTGAGGAAATTAACCCTCAAAATGTAACAGGTTTTAAACCCAGGTGGAGCTACAGTGTAGAACAGGTGGCCTGAGCGAGTTTTACCTAGCTGGTTACAAGACCACAATAAGGTTTCTTCTTGTTGGCTTAAAAAGATTTTATAAACTGTTCAGGGTTAAATTACTGCAGAATTTGGCACATTTCTTCTCAGATTGCCAACGGCTCTAAACATTATACCAAAGAAACCAAAGAACAAGGAAAAATTTCTCTGCGAGGGGTTTAGAAGCCAAGACTTCTGATGTTTGGCATTTTTTGCCATAAAAATAAAACTGGGGGGCAGGTTTTTTTAACATCTTTACTGCATGTCAGAAAGGGACAGCTCAAAAACATTTTGTCGTGTAGCTCCTCGGTGTGAACACCAGAAACCCTGGACTTGGCAAAGCTTTTACTCGTGGTTTAAAGTAAAAAGCTTCATGCCTTAATTATAGAGATCATGGCTAGTTAGCAGCAACAGCACAAAGAGCTTGGTAACCACTCCCCTCTTAGATTTACATTCACTGGCAGAGCTTCCATCTTAGCATACCTGAGCTGCCATAGCAAAAAACATCCAAAACCGGAAGATCTTCAGTGGGATGGCAATTAGATACTGAAAAAGACAAAAGCAGGGATCTGAGGCGCACTGCCCTGAAGACTACGAGACTCTGCTCTTTATTATAATAAGCAGTGGATATGGGAGTGTGACGGGCCCGATCCTGACATGATTTCAGTAAGGCTTTTTCCTCAGGAAGGAATGATGTTGATAAATTCCCTTCATATTCAAAGGAGTGAAGAAGGGGAAAGAGAGCCTCCTCAGATGCATAGCTCGTAAAGAACTACCAGCCTAGTAGACTGACCATAGGGACCAGGGTGCGGCAGAGGACAGCCAGCATTGCTGGCATCAGCCTGAGCTCACGTGCTCTGTCTAGTTCTAAAGCACAGGCATTCGGACAGCTAAATGCCAAGCACCAAGAGTATACACAGGGAAGTCTCCTTAGCCCGCCGGCCCCGTCCCTGCATGCAGCAGCAGCAGTATGGCTTGCACATGTGCTGGGCTGCCTCTGGCCAGGGCCCTGTCAGCCTCGGGCCTAGTTCCCCCATGACAATCTCTGACGGTCTCAAAGCAGGTGTTTCTGGTGTCTAGGGCAGCTGTAACTGCACCTGTGCTGCACCCTGGCCATGGAAGCAAAAGAGGCTGTGGCAGGTGGGTTAAGTAACAGGTCATGCAGCCATCCACCGTCTGCAGGAATAGGGTTGTTCTACTATCCCCAAGGCTGCATGAGTCCACAGGAGCAGACACCTGGGCAGGCCCTTCAGAACTGGGCTCACAGTGCCAGTGCAGGATATAGAGTGACTCAGAACCTTTTTATGAAATGTTAAAACAATGGAATTTCCCAGGGGCCCAGTGCTAGAGTTAAGCTCTGAAATGAGCGAGAGAAAACTGGGAACGATGAAAGCAGCACAGATCTTAAAAAAAATCTGCGCACCATCAGCACTGTGGGGATCATCAGTTACTAGTGACATATTTTTCAGTGGGAAAGAGTCCCATATTCAAGGAGTTAATTATTCCAGAAAAAATTTTAGACTGGGAAGTTGGCATATCTACACCTGCTAACCTCCTCAGTAGCACTTACCTCTGGCCATGCCCTCTTTTTAATGGACCACACCCCATTTTATAGCCACATCTCTTATGAGGCCCTGGGTCGCTGTCTGACTAAGTGGAATGAGACTCCTTCAGCACACCTGATGGATTCCAGACCGGTGAAGCTTAGCCTACTTTGGCACTTAAGCCCATTTTCTGTCTAACTTACACTCATAGATTCATAGACTCTAGGACTGGAAGGGACCTCGAGAGGTCATTGAGTCCAGTCCCCTGCACTCTCGGCAGGACCAAATACTGTCTAGACCATCCCAATAGACATTTATCTAACCTACTCTTAAATATCTCCAGAGATGGAGATTCCACAACCTCCCTAGGCAATTTATTCCAGTGTTTAACTACCCTAGGGCAGTTTCTAGCATCATAGACTCAAACGCCTGGAAGGGACCTTGAGAGGTCATCTAGTCCAGTCCCCTGCACTCTCGGCAGGACTAAGTATTGTCTAGACCATCCCAAGAAACCAAACACGAGAAGTCATTCTTCCGCTCTACTCTGCACTGGTTAGGCCTCAGCTGGAGTATTGTGTCCAGTTCTGGGCACCGCATTTCAAGAAAGATGTGGAGAAATTGGAGAGGGTCCAGAGAGAGCAACAAGAATGATTAAAGTCTTGAGAACATGACCTATGAAGGAAGGCTGAAAGAACTGGGTTTATTTAGTTTGGAAAGAGAAGACTGAGAGGGACATGATAGCAGTTTCAGGTATCTAAAAGGGTGTCATCAGGAGGAGGAGAAAACTTGTTCACCTTAGCCTCTAATGATAGACAAGAAGCAATGGGCTTAAACTGCAGCCAGGAGTTAGGTGGCATTAGGAAAAAGTTTCCAACTGTCAGGGTAGTTAAACACTGGAATAAATGCTAGGGAGTTGTGGAATCTCCATCTCTGGAGATATTTAAGAGTAGTTAGATAAATGTCTATTGGGATGTTAGACAGATATTGGTCCTGCCGAGAGTGCAG